>NC_142145.1:10663712-10966742 GCF_024610735.1 Ursus americanus | reverse complement strand
ACTCTCTTGTAAGTTAATCTCATCTCACATGAATTTTTCACCAGCTTCACTCTGATGTTGATAAAGGAGATGGTTCCATCAAATACATCTTGTCAGGCGAAGGGGCAAGTTCCATTTTCATTATTGATGAGAACACTGGGGATATTCATGCTACCAAGAGGCTGGATCGGGAGGAGCAGGCCTACTACACGCTCCGAGCCCAGGCACTGGACAGGCTCACCAACAAGCCTGTGGAGCCTGAGTCCGAGTTTGTCATCAAGATTCAGGATATCAACGACAACGAACCCAAATTCTTGGATGGCCCATACACAGCGGGAGTTCCCGAAATGTCTCCTGTGGGTAAGTAAAGAACATGCTGCTTTGGCAGGGTCTGAATTTAGGGGCTCCGTGTTTAAAAGTAGATCATCGTACCGGAAAAAAAAAATCACATTAGTGTTGGCACGGCAATTCCTAGGGAGGATGAGGGGAAAGTTTGAGATGCCTTAAGAGCCCGTGTCTAAATCTAGTTATTGAAATCGTTCTTCTATTTCTACAGAAAATTAGGAAAAATTTCCTTTTCCATGGGGCTCAATGTCTTTAGTACATTGCTCATGTCTTACATTCTTGTTTCAATGTAATATTTAATTTAAAAAATGATTAAAAGTACCCCTAAGAAGTTAAAAAAGAAAATCCTTGCAGACACTGGCCTATGGTCATCTCTTCTTTCTCCTGAGTAGGATTAATGATTCCCTCTTCTAAGAATGTTTCTGTGGCCAAGGTTATCAGGGAGCCCATCTAACATTTAGATCAGTGGGTCTGTTTGCTTGTAGAGTAGGCGTGAACCCACAAAGTCCCTTCATATGCAACCACTAATCTTTGTGTAATTTCTCCAGAAACTTAGATGCGTGAAAATTTATATTGAATTGATAATAATGGTAAGGTGATACTCCATTTGAGATATAAAAAAGAGTCATGAAGACCTTTATTTAGAGGGCTTTTCACATTGCCCCATTACTGGAAAACAAGAAAGTAAAGTACTTCTGGTATATTCTTTATTTCTATCAAATGATGAAAACTCAGTTTTAAACAATTGATTCTTTGGAATAATTTTTAGCCAGTATGCAATTTTAGGTGATCTTACGAAACAATAATAAAAAAAAATATATGGGGCTTAAATAGACCAGTTGATTTATATATTTATTTCCTGTCATTTTTAGTCTTGAAGTAAGACAGTTATTTAAAGTAATAATTGAATTTGTATTTTAACAGGTGAATATTTTACCTAATGTGATTTGTTTTATATTAAATAAAGGTCACTTCACTCATTCCAGCTTTCAGCCAACAGATCGACTACGTTAGGAAGTGGAATTGCAAAGATATGTATTATGTGTACCCTTTAGGGGAACCACAGTTTAGTGACCCCAAGTTTCTAACAGATGGGAGAGTGAAAATTATTTGGGCACCACTGCTCTGGCTGCTAAAGAAATACAAACAGAAAACGAACCAGAAGAGCAGGTGCTCGTGGTCTGGAAAAATTCAGAGCCACGGAGGCAGCATTTTCTACTGTAGTTAGCTTTGAAGTGAGCATTTCTTTGACCAAACAGGCTTATTCACACTTTCTCAACACTGCCTCCATCTTCAGTGTTGCTTGCTGTTGCTTAACAACAACTAGGACCACAGCAGCCCCAACAAGATTTGCAGGTTTTAGAGAAAAGAGAAGGCACTTTGTCCTCCCCAAAGTAGTAGTGTTTAGAAAAACAGGAAGCTTTGAGGTGTGTTTGAGCAAGTCAGCTCGACTCTATAATTTTCATGTGGGCGTGATGGGCATTCTTCATTGGCTTGCTACGGTGTTTCCTTTGCTACGTAGAATGGAGCCATGCAAATTGGATTAATGTGAACTGTGTTCTTTCAGAGGCTAAATAATGCACTGTCGTTTTGGTTTCAGTGGTACCACTCCGTTATCAAGCGGCATGATTATTATGCACGCATGCAAGTTATTTGAGTTATTCGATCGATTGCAGCTGGTTCAGAACTTTTCCGAAGATGATTTTCAAGTGCCTTCAGGATTTAATTGACATTGAGAATTCTGAAATAATATCGAAATTTGAACTAAGAACAATGGATTTCTACATTAAATATGTGGATTTATAGTGAGTTGTAGTTTAATAAGGTTTAATTCTGACCAAATAGTTTTAATAGCCACTAAATAGTAGCTGTAGTTTAAAAGGGTTTAATTCTGACCAAATAGTTTTAATAGCTACTAAACAGTATGGCGTATACAACACAAGCATTCAGTATTTAATATTCAGGGCTGTGTTTTTCATTGGATGCTAACCGCAAGATTGAAAACCCACTAATAAGCCCTGAGATAGTTCATTCATTTCCAGGAGAGCATAGATAAGCACGGACAGTTTAGAGTGGTTTAAAAATATGTGTGCATGTGTGTTGTGTGTATGTGTATGTATATATAAAGTAAATTTCTTAGTGAACACTTTAGAAAAAAATTATGTACAACCAAATTTACTAAAGTAGTTTTGATTATTTTGTTTAAAGCACTTTCCTTTTCAAATGAAGTAGGAAATCAATACTTAAGCATGTCACCAGAGTAAATATTCCTGTAAAGATGGTGCATTGTGGAGAAAACAGAGAATATCAATGCCATTAATTCTAACATTTTTAATTAAAATAATCAAAATTTAATTTGTAAAAATATTCTTAAATATGCATCATTTGCTGTTTGGTCCTACCAGGCATCTACAGGGCACAATCAATCAAGTCCGTTGAATTAAAAAAAAAAAATCAGAATTTTAAAAAAGTGCCAAATACATAGGTTCATAATACACACCCATTTTTAAAGAAAATGGCACGGGTGAGGAAAATCGTAGTGTGGAAAAGACAATAGATTTGTAACAAAATGGACATTAATGACTTATTTAAAGGACTTAGGGAAATCCCTTTAGAAATATATTGAAATGAGATGTTAGATTAAAATTATTTTTGATAAATTACTAGAAACAAATTAAAGCCTTAGAAGAATACAAAAAAAGAGACTTATTCCATTCCCATCAATAGGACATAAATGATAAAATAGCATGTGCTTAAATATGTAAACTAAGTAAATGTAACATTTTTAAGATTCTGCTCCAAATGGAAATAAAAAGAACACATCACAATAAATGCTTTCCATGTAGAAAACAAAGAAGCAGTGGGACATTCTATCACATGAAATATACAAATATAGAAAATATAGAAAAAAAATAAAATATAGAAAATATAGAAAAACAACTAATAATGCAATTTTTACAGTTGCCATGCTTTCTTTCCATTGGGGGGATGGTTTAAATTTTCATTTTATGCTTTTATTTTTAAATCAATTCATAGAAACAAATGAAAACTAAAACTATTCCTGAAGAGATACCACCTAATATCCAGTTAAGTGGATCCATCGGATACTTTTTATTCGGTTAATGAAGCTTCATTTTCTGTCTGGCTCGACTCCGCTATAATAGTGAGATCCCCTCAGTGACTTGGGTGTCAAGATGCTGTGACTTGTCACACTGCCTTTTGGACAGTAATTGAGACTTCTAGAGATGGCTCTTGATAAAAACTTGTTACCTGACCCTGATGGATGAGATGCCGAAAATTTGAGTACCTTCCAATTCTGAATCTCCTTCTAATGTGCATCGTCCATCTTATTTTTCCCCTAACATATTTTTGTATCCCTTAAATCTTTCTGAGGGCTTCATTAGCATTCGTCTTCATTTTGGGTTTGTCTTTTACAGAAAATATGTCGATTTTTCATATGCCTTGAAACATGAAAAAAGAAAGTAATTAAAAACAACTGTAGCATGTTCAGCATTCTGTGAATCGTTATGTTTTGTGGCATTTGGAAGTTTTTAATTCATTGGTTTTTGGCTTGGCACGTAGGGACCTCAGTGGTACAAGTGACAGCAACCGATGCGGATGATCCTACGTATGGCAACAGCGCCCGAGTGGTCTACAGCATTCTGCAGGGACAGCCGTACTTCTCGGTGGAACCAAAAACAGGTAAACGGTGAAATGGGACTCTTCTTGTAATGTCCTCGTTTATATCTTGGCACAGAATTCATATTAGTTATTTTTATTTGATATGGTTGGCACTGATCACAGGCACTACGTGGCTATTGTGCTTCTCTCAATATGTGAACCGTGCTGATAAACAGCATATTATTTATAGAGGCGTTAGTATCCTCCAAGACTATTTTATTACATTTATCTGAATTTCTATCAAAGTTAAAGTATCGTATGTTAAGAAAGTATTTCAGCGGCTCTCTCCTGACTAGATAAGAAAATATTGATTAGTTACATCAAGTTTTCTTTTGGTCTTGCTTTCTTTAACTAATTCACGTAGGAATCACACACAGTTAAATTTCAATGTCAAGCAAAACCCTGGCTGCCATGCAACAGAATAGGTAGTAGGTCCAGCTTACCCTTTCAGAGTCTGGTTTACTTAGGAGAACTAGTTTAAACGTAAAAATTAGGATGATGATCTGCTAAGTCAAAAACTAAATTGATTTTTTTTTAATGTTAGAAGAAAACAACATATTTTTTATGAGTTGCCTGACTGCCTGGATAGACCGTGTGGTTGGTTGGCTCGATGTTCTGTTTTGCTTTTAAGCTGAACTAGTTTACATTAAGTAAGACTCTAATTTGGAGCACTGTTGTCGTGGTTATAAAATAACATTTTATCTATTCTGCTTTTCTGGCTCTGAGTGGAGGGAGGAGGGGCGAGTGTGGAGATGGATAGTTTGTGCCACTGGTCTTCCTCACCATGAAATCAAAAATTTCTCCATGTTGTAATAATTTTGTCTTTATCGTGAAGAAAATTATTCTTCGACGTGCCAAGTTTATGATTATTGGATAGTACCTGTGACCTTAAATGATTATTTTAATGGTACTTACGCTGTTTTCCATATAAATGGTAATATTAATTCATTTTCAAATCGCTATGGAGGATAAATATTTTAAGTGTCTTTTGAAAATGATAGTTGTAATATGCATGAGTGGAAAAATAAATTCAATCCTAGCTCACCATTAGAGATTTTACAGAGACTGCTTTGCGTAATTTATACCAATATAGTGGTAGAGTCTGGAAGCCACCTGGAAAGTCTAACAGAGAAGAAACAGTTCTGATTAAGCAAGTATTGAAGGAGAAGTAAACAAAAGTATTTGATTTATGATGTGAATCCTATGAATGTGGAACGTGTGCTTGTGGTTGATTTAATGATAGATCTGAGAAGCCTAAATTCAAACACCCACCCATTCCCTTATAAATCTACTCTTTACAGCCTACAGAGACATTGACAAGTTTCTGACAATTTGCTCACAAATTATACACTCCTGCATTATATAACCTGTCCAGAAATAGCATGCACTAATCCCCAGGGTTAAATATTTTGCTGGTACTAATGATTGGCTTGTGATTTTAGCTTTGTGGTAAGATGATCATTTTTGCTTAAGTCCTGTGGAGGTGAGGCCTGTGATTGAGAAAGTGGACAGTAGTCTGTATCATGGGATCACAGTTATTAGTACTTCAAATTAATTCTAATTTCAGAATCTCGAGGATTGTGTATTGTAGGAGATGAAGAGGCTTAATTTTGTTTTGTTTAAAGTTTTTCATACTGTAATTATAGCAATCATTGGGACTTCTCTTTCTAGAGTCATTAGTGCAGAGATATCCTGGGAATTTTTGTCCCCTGCTAATTTATAATGTGGATAGTGTATTCTTTGCAAAAAAAAAATCTATTTTTTCACCAAAATGGAAAGTTTTCAATCCTTAAAGCCATGGATATCTGTGAATCAAGTTCAACTTTAGTCTTCATGGTTGGTGTCTGATTTTTATCTATGTGAGAAATAACATCAATTTCTAAATCTTTAAATCTAAGAGTTTTTGAGACAAAAGTAAAATTTTTGATAGGAAAAATACTGAAAATATGCTAAATCAAGATCTTGTAAAAATAGGCACAGGGAATCACTGTTAGGTGCATTTCTATAAGTTTAACTTCTGGTTTTTTTCTCATATTAATAATACCCATTGCCATTTATTAATCCCACATCATGAACCTAGCATGGCTAAAACCTCCAGTCACATTACACCTGTAATACTACTCACAGGCCAAATGGCCAGAGGGTAACTATATTTTCCACCTTCATTTCTCCATCCATAAAACAAGAATGTGAGTAGCTGCAAAAGCCAATGCTAAGAATTTGCTCTAATAAGCAAACAGAATGGCACTAGAAGCACTATAAGGCAACATTAAAAGGACTGCAGAGGTTCCCATCCCTTATCTCCATAATGACCACAAGCTGCTGGGAGGCTGGTGGTGGGTTACTCTAAGGTGTTCGTCTACTCTGTAACCTGTAAGCAAATAGACCCATGTTTCAGTCTATTTGATACATGGCAGGACTGGCTACGTAATTTGCAGTTCAAAATGGAAATGCAGGCCCTGTCTTCTAAAATTACTAGGATTTCGAGATATTATCAACAGAACAAGAAACTGAGCATGGGACCTGTGTGCCTGCACAAGTCATATGGCCATGAAGTTGGCCCTGAAAAATGGATTGAATGATAAAACACCACTTGTCATTTACGAGTTCCTTCTTAAACATAAGAGGTGTGGCTGCACGATACCTGCATCATATATTACATACCCACTTGTTACATCGTAATTTTATGTAAGTAATATAGTCATAACAAAGACCCCCCCCCCCAATAAGCCCTTCAAATGCATTCCATTCTGTGGAGTGGCTTATGGTGTGGAGGACCCTCACTCCTCTTGGGCTTGCTGAGGATGTCCTCTCAGAGGTTACAGGAGTACCTTCCTCAGGGACTCTTCATTGATGACAACTCTGAAATTGTTTAGTGTTCTAGAAGCTTCCATGTTTGCTATCATTGGTCCTCCTCTGACTTTATGATTCTATTATATGTTTCACCTACAGGGAGACAACCAAATATAAACACGGCTTCGATCCAAAATTTAGAAAGAAATATAGATGAATAGGAAGAGATTCACCATGTACTCTAATGTGTCTCAGATCCACATGGCATGAAGCTTTGTAGCCCTGTGTTACCTGGGTCATGTGGTTGCCTGGACCCCTAGACCAGTCCAAGACCTGAGTGTGTAGATACCAGGCCTCAATGGTTGTTTAGTTCCCTAAACTGGGGTAGATTTTAGAGCCAGCTCTTATCCATTACATTTAGTACATATATACGTCTTAAGAAATTCCATGGTAAAAAAAAAAAAAAACATATAAAAAAAATGGCTGTTAGGAAATTAAAGAATCATCTGAAAATTTATTCCTAGACTTAAAACCAGACAGCTGTTGAGCAATAGTGTTGATAAATTTATGTTTCATATGCACAGTACTTTTTGTGATCATGGATTATAAATAAACGGAAAATTCTGGGTTATTGGGTCAGATGATACATCTATAGAAAAATTATTATTCAGAAAGCTTAAAATCTGAGCTAATCTCTTTTCTAAAGAGCTATAGGAAATATTCTTCTCATCATAAGTGGCTTAAAATGACTGATATTGAAATTAAATAATGTTGTTGTCTTCCATGAAAATCTCACAGAACTGTGGGGCTCTGTCTAGACAAAACTGGCCTTTACTACTTCAGAGATGTAGTGTTAGCAATTTGCTGTATGTGTGTTTCTCCATAATATACAGCAAAATGCAAATCAAATCCAGTGCATGAGAACTCTTTTTCCAAATGTAGACAAATGTGGACAGTTTTACTTAAAAGTAAAGAGCTAGCAAAAGTCATGGGACTGGAAATCTATTATTTTTGAATATCCTTATTTAAATTCACTTCTCTCCTAATTATTCCATTCTTGTCAAAAATATGTTTAATATTTGAGGTATTTGGAAATTACCTTTGCCACCCGGTTACTTTGCAAACGTTGTGATCATTTTTACTTTGGAAAAGTGCTATTTATAGGGTCACTTGTAAAGAAACAATTAGAGGCGTGAAAAATAAGTGAGTAACTTTGACTACCAGACTTCTTTCTTAATAATGTTGTATTTCCTTACAAAAATAGTGCCACCAAGCAAAACCATGAGAGGATGAGGCAACAGTGTTTTCCTTGCTGATTAGTTGAGATATTAAGGCCTCTCCCCATCATTATAAAGGTGCAAAGATGAAAGCTCACTTGTGCCTATTGATATTGGAAGGAAAAATAAGAGATGCACGGAGTTAAAAAAAGAAAAGAAACTGAATGAATAGGAACTGATTCTAAACATAACTCATTAATATTTTGTCATCTAATGATACGCTTAATGATCAAATATTCAAGACAGCCAATCCTCAGCTTATTAAAAAAAAAAAAGGAGTTACAAATAAATAAAGGATGATGAACATCTGAAACCAAAGAAAGGAAAAAGATGGAGAGATGTAAGTCCCAGAGCTCCTAGACAAAGACTGTTTATGCTCAGTAATGTTGTTACTGAGATCAGCACTCGTTGTATTATGGAGTTAACAGAAATATTGAAGAACAAATATGAAATACACATGGAATCATTATGACACTAAGAAGAATATGTATTAGACACTGATCAAACCAGATTACTATGTGACTGTTTCTTATGATTTTCATGTTCCTTTAATATTTCACATATTAACTATAAGCAGTGTGTAGATAGCCAAAAGAATTCAGGGAAGGAGTTACTTAAACTGACCTTGTATTGCTGTGCTTGTAGCAACACTGCCCGATAGGAAAAGTGGTCAATGTTTAAAAACAACAGAACTGTCTTAACTCAAAGAAGCATAATTTAAACACTTAAAATACTGATGTGTCGTTGATGTGTATATGGGTGTGTTTGTGTTTGATGGCTAGTGCTCAGACTAAACAAAAATAGATTACTTAAGACAGTATGAGTGTTGTTTAACTTGGAATCTTGGGAACTAATAACAACTTGCTTAAATTTTTCCTATGCTATTGAAAAGATTTTCTCATCCGTTTCCCACCCCTAGAACAGTTACCAAACTGTAGAATATTATGAAGTATAAGGCGGGCCTTGTATAGTTTCCCCTAGGCTTATGCTTGGTGCTGAAATATAACATACACTATAAATAAAATATAACAAACATTATATATATTATATATTATACATAAGACCATTATTACATGTGTACATCAAGCCAACAGTCTTTAAACAATTTAAATTGGCAGCTTTTAAAAAATTATAAAATTATAAATTTGGAGGATATAACATTTTTATGCTAAGCACGAGGAAAGAAAGAACCTTCATCCCAATTTAAACAATTCTTTGCAATTATTTTATTCCTGAAGAACCATTCTCTACCAAGCAACCCAGTTTTGCTGTTTTGCTACTGAGAAGTCCATAATACCAAGTTTCTCTTCCTCAGGTCTGAGTCAATGAGGATTTAAGTCCTGACTTCCCCGTAAAAAGTAGAATCTGTTTAATAAAATAGATTAGACTTCTTTCAGGCTATAGTCCTAGGTGGATAGGTAAGACATAGTCTTTGTTGGAAAAGATGAAATTGCAAGAAATAATTGAGTAGGATTCTGAACTCTTTATATTTAATTAGTAAAGATGACCTCATATTGCTAGTTCAAGGTCTTATATAGATCAATATTAATTACGTTTTTATTTGATATCACCTCTATGTACATATACTAAGTATATTAGGTATATACATCATTTATATATTTGCATATAACATTAAACTAAATTTCATCCCATAATTAAATATTATTGCCTAATATACTTAGGCAGTAATTAAATAGTTATAAAACAACTATTTTACTGTACCAATGATTATTCTGTCAAGTTTCCCCATCGAGCAAAATGAAACTCTGAAATCAATTTCTTATACATATAAAGTCTTAAGGGCGATCAATATTCAATGCAATTGATTAGAAACAACAACTAAACACATGAATGTTTTCAGTGTTGCTGATTTATATTAACATAGTCATTCTCATCTTTAGTACTTTTTCTCAGATCTTTTGATACCGCATAAGATCATCCTGCATCATGACCACATCCACAACCATAGCCATAGTTTGAAATCGTGTTTTTCTTGTTAAACATAAATCACTCTCATTTTTTTCTTGTAGACTCTTTCAGCCATTTTGCTCAAAGAGAGGTAATAAGAACCATAACTGAAAGGTTATAGTGATTTCACATCACCTGGGAGTTAAGTGGTTAGAGAGGGTGAAAGAGAAGAAAAGGAGAGTTTCATTGTCATGTACCTTTACAGGTTACTGCCCATTATTTTAGATGAGGAGTTCATGTTATTTATTTGTAAGCTGGTATTTCCGAAACATATTTTCATAAAACCGAAAGATAATCCTCTCTATCCAATATTGAGAAGCTCTGCTTTTCCATGTCACATCAGTGTCCATGTTTTGTAATATTGTATATAACTATTATGTCCCTTTGGTCTTTAATAGGCAGTAAGATTATTTAAAATAAAACAACAAAAGGCCACAACTCAGGAGGGACTTGCTACCTGTATCAGTGTTCTTCGCTAATATAAATGCAATGATTCATGATGCGTTTTACTGGGATTTGAAATTTTACAGGAGTCATCAAGACCGCCCTTCCAAACATGGATAGAGAGGCTAAAGACCAGTATTTGCTTGTTATTCAGGCAAAGGATATGGTTGGTCAAAATGGAGGACTGTCAGGAACTACGTCGGTCACCGTGACCCTGACTGATGTCAACGATAACCCACCACGCTTTCCTCGAAGTAAGCTGCTTTGCTAAATGCTGCAAGTGCCCTAACTTTCCTTGCCAGTCTGTAAAAATGTCTTTTAAAAAGGAATCTTTCCAAATACTTTCTCAAAACTTCTCTTCCTACATTCTCCCACAATCTCGTTTTATCAGGGGCATGGTTTTAATTCAGAAGTGTGGAATAATAAGGGTATTGAAAATGAAGAGGCAATCATATCTTTGTATTACTTCTGTCTTCAATATAATATGGTTTTTCTTTGGTTCACATTGTTAATGCCAACAGTTATTAAGTTTATATATTCATCTTTTCATTCTAAGATATTCTTTGTACACGTTCTGTAAGTTATAAGGTTGTTGCCTATTGTAACATTCAAGATAACATTTCATGCATTCTATACACTAAAGGTATTGATTTATCTGTAAAGATAAAAATTGAAGAGC
This sequence comes from Ursus americanus, assembly GCF_024610735.1. Lineage (NCBI taxonomy): Eukaryota > Metazoa > Chordata > Mammalia > Carnivora > Ursidae > Ursus > Ursus americanus. The sequence goes on along the minus strand of NC_142145.1, from coordinate 10,955,576 downwards.
ACTGGGGCGCCTGGGTGGCACAGCAGTTAAGCATCTGCCTTCGGCTCAGGGCGTGATCCTGGCATTCTGGGATCGAGCCCCACATCGGGCTCCTCTGCTGTGAGCCTGCTTCTTCCTCTCCCACTCCCCCTGCTTGTGTTCCCTCTCTCGCTGGCTGTCTCTATCTCTGTCAAATAAATAAATAAAATCTTAAAAAAAAAAAAAATTGAAGAGCACTAAACTTTTTCATTTTTTACTCCACACTTTTTTTTTTTTACCACTTCATGCACATTAAACATTCCTTTAGCAGTTCTACCATCTCTTTCTTGTGCAAACATTCAGTGTTTCAAAAGAAGTCAATTCAAAGAACCAGAAAACCACATGCCCTCAATTTAGTTTCTATGACCAAAGTGGCTTTTGACTTAGCCAAGAAAAAGGGGGAAAAAATTCTAGGTAGAAATGTCTTGATTATAGAAAAGCATTTCATCTCACTCTCTTGTAGTTTTTTTTTTTTCTTCTGTAAGTGTGTGTGGTATTTCTTTACAACGCTCAGGAAAATAAGGAAATTGTATAGACTATGATGTCTTTAAAATGTTTGATAGACACGAATAATGAAGCTCCCTTACAAAAACAGATCTTAGAAGCGAACAATGTCAAGGAAGCTTTCTCTGCAAACATGAAAGTCACTGTGTTTTCCTGCAAATACTCCATCTTTGGATCTTTCATTTTTATTTTACATATTTTTAATATGTAATATTATTTTATGATATTGTTATACAACAGATATTTTAATACCTCCTAACAATATAAAGTGAAATGACTCCAAGTTTACCACTCATAAAAAATGAACTCATCCTTGATTTTGTCCTTGATAGCTTATAATGGGAGACGAGAGGAAGGTTGTAGAATAAGCAAAACCATAATGTAATTATATTTGGCTCATAATCAAATTAACTATTTTTCTTTAAGCCTAGAGTGGTAAGAATTGATACTTAGAAGTTTTGTTATTTCAGTTGTCATGATTTGATAAGACACAGTACAGGGTTTCTAGCTCACTAGATACTCACTCACCTGCTTATTAAAGTGAGGGAAGCCAAGGATATGTCATTAGGTTTTTCATTTTTGCTGGGATTCTCTCTACCATGTGTCGTTAATATTCTATCCTTAAAATTTCTGGATTTTACTAACCATACTCGTGGATATGTGAAAGGGGTCACTCAAAAGTCATCAGCATATCTTGTAATTATTTTTTTTAAATCAGTGACTGTTCACAAAATTTAGAAAATTGCTAACAATAATAATTCTGAGCTGAAAATGTGGTCCCTTCATATGGATACATTTTCCTTCTTCAGTTCCTTTGAAGGGAATCTTTCTTTTTCTCTTCCTAAGAAAGTGAAAATACACCACATTTAACAACCAGAAGGGAATGGAATAGGTGGAGAAAGCAGGAAAAAACAGGTGATTAGAGAAAAATGGTTCTGAGGAGTTTTCTAGTTTTGAAGGGATGACTCATGGTCATCTGCTTTCCAAACTTTTTTTTTTTTTTCCCCTTGATTTGCAGGATGGTGAAGAGGAATTTTTACAAAAGAAAGTTAAAAAGCTTCTCTATTTTACCCTTCTTTCCTTGGATTCAAATAATATCGCCTCTGCTCTTGTGCCATTGTGTCCCAAATCAGTTCCACATCCAACCCACAGAGATAACTCTTATTCCTAATAAATTTATGAGCTAAAACAAGGCTAATGTGGTCTTTCATTAATGTCCTTGTCCAGTTGTCTGAAACTTTCTTAGTAAAAGACACTGTTATGTAAATCCTAACAATAAGTAATCAGAATTATTTAGGCTTGTATTTGCCCATTTGTAGCCTAAGCTGTACTGTTTTTATTGTTTAATACTTATATTAATTATATTTTAATTATTTAGATTCAGTGGTTACATGTTAATCTTATGTTTAATTATTTTAAATCTATTCTATTATTAAAAATAGCTTATTTCTCACCACTAGAAATACAGGAATGGAGACTCTTATCATGTCTTCCTCAGGCTGTTTCTGCTGTCACGTATTAATTATTATTAGATCACCACCAAGAAATGTCTTGAGTCTATGTGAAACTTGTCATTTATCTCCTATTGACTTAGCATCTTTTTTAGTAAAACAAATTAAGCAAAGATGTTGCAAAACAGCCAAATAGTCAAGTATGTATTGGTTAGCTTTTGTGTAGTTTGTTCATTCCTTGATGTGACTTTCACAGGGTCCTACCAGTATAACGTCCCAGAGTCATTGCCAGTGGCCTCCGTTGTGGCTAGAATCAAGGCAGCTGATGCAGACATAGGCGCTAATGCTGAAATGGAATACAAAATCGTGGATGGTGACGGACTGGGGATTTTCAAGATTTCTGTTGACAAAGACACCCAGGAAGGAATCATTACTATACAGAAGGTAACATTTCCTTTATTTTTATTTTCTGTGAAGGTAACACCGCAGGGCATACTAAGAAGCCATATTTGCTTTGATGGAAGAATGTGTTAGACAAAATAAATGACCGTGTGAAACTATTATTATTTTCACTTTAGGAAGAAAAGCTATGCGTTTATTTTTAGGTGTCAGAATCAGAGAGAATTGTGAATGACATTTGGAATCATGCCCTAACTGGTTCCAGAGTGATCCCACAGCCCTTCTCTGTAGCTCTGTGACGGTGGGCACACTGGCAAACGTACTGTTTTAAATGACCTACGTGGAGAGAGGACCATGTTTCTTTGTTGACTATTCCAGGCCTGAAACCCCTAAAATCAACTAAGAGTCTTTGTTAGCAAACTAGACAAACACCCCACATATGTGAAAGCAGGTGCAAAGTTGGAAATAGAAACCAAAACGTTGAAGACTTGCTACATTATCAATTATTCCTTTTTACAGTTTATACTAATTGAAGTGTTTGAAGAATTCATACACAGCATGAAAAGTTGTGAAGCTTATCATAATCCCCTAAATATAAGTGCAGAGGAGATAGAAAATCCCTATAATCCAAACTAAATACTCTGTCATGGTATATTTAAATTAGCTCCCAACACTGATTAGATATGGGGGGGAATGAGCTATTTATTCCCTCTGCTTTGTATAGACATGATCTTTGAGAAATGTTAACTTAAAAAAAAAGAATTATTGCAGAATATAATCTTACTTTCTCAACGATTTGAAATACTAAAAATTAAAATATGTGACAATCCCCACCCCCTAAATAATGGAATTTTATGCCAGTCTGACAATCCAGGTGTATATAACTCTGTAATTAACACTCCTCAATAATTAACACATGTCAATAAAGAAAGTTGTATTTTAGTTGTTACAGGAAAACATATGTTTGATTTCAGGCCAATGGGCAAAACATTTCTGCAATTATTTCCAGTGGACAGCTGCTATTTTAGCTCAGCTGGTAACAATCTGTGTAAAAAAGTTTTAATAACTAAGGCCAACTGTTGGCAAAATGTTTTGTTTTGTTGTCTAAAATAAAAGGAATGCAATAAGGTACAATGCTGCTCAAAGATTTCAAAGATTCATCTGAAATCAATCTGTTCATATTGTAGGATTTTAAATATATATTGAAATTATTTTTATTGAACACCTACATTTCATATATTATAAAGAGAGCATAAAGCATTGAAGAAACATATACACAAATATATATATTTGATATATTAGTTCAGTAATACAATTTATCTTCAATTTCTTAATATTATTTTTTAAGGTTTTAGGGAATTGTTAATTCTGGTTATAGTAAATTGCACACTTTTTTTTTTTTTTAAGTTTAGAGCTTTGAAGTCATTTCTAGCTTCTCGCTCCTCCTTGATCCATAATAGCTCTTGGCTGTATGTTTTTTCTTTTCTCTCTAGCATTATCCGAAGGTTGGTTATCATTGCTCACTCCAAAACGATTTTAATAGCTTCTGAGTCCACAACCTGTTTCTAGCTTCTCAAATCCATCCGTTCTTTAAATTTCTGTTCAAAATTCAAAAATACTTTTTACTAGTCCAACTAGACTGAAAGCAATCTACTTTATACCAAGGGAATAAGAGAGAGGGGTACAACAAATTGAAAGGAAGCAGTAAAATAAGCATTAATGAGGTTATATACTTAGAAATTCCAAAGGAATTCACTGAAGGATTGTGAGAATTAAGAGTTTTCAATAATGATAGCTACAAAAGTGAGTTAAAAATCAGTAGCTTTATGGTAGCTCATAAGAACTGTTGTGTGAACTTTCATCTTCAGTCCAAGGACAGTGGCTTCTACTCATGAAAAGTAGAATATCCGTACTTAGCCCACTACCCCTAAAACCCTTCCTCTTAAAGCGGTGTAGTCGGCTAGCCTCATAAGGGCAGTCTTTAACCCCAAATCCAAGTCTTTTTCCATCATGAAGCCGACAGGATCTTGAGTCTCTATTTCAGAAGAGTGTTTTTGCTTAATATTTTTTAAAAAAATTTAGTCTCTTTAAAGTTTTTTATTTTTTTTCCCCCAGAATGAAACAGTTCTGTCCTTAAGATTTTCTGATTCTCCCTGTCAGAACTAACAACTGCATACGGTCCTCAAGGACAGAATTTTGATTTTCAGTCACGATTTCAGTGAAATGGGGTTCTGTATTTCATTCCAGGTAAAATGCTTCCAGGGGCTCCTCACAGTGAGTGGAGTCAGCAAAAACATGTATGAGTCCCATAAATTCAGTATTCTTTTTGTACTGGGGAATAGTGGAATCATCTATGAAATCTAGAATGGATTTTGAATCTGAATCACAAGGGCATTCTTACTAAAACCAAGAAATTCTGAAAGAAAACAAATGAAGCATTCTTCCATTGTTCTTAGAATATTTTTTAATTTTCATTTAGATATACAGTAGAATGCTATGAGCAGTCAAAAAAAAAAAAAAAAACGACCCATTTTTTGATGGGTTTTCTAGTCTCTCCTAACTATAGGAAAACATTTACAACCAGGCACTGCTAGGATGTTGACAAATGTATTTGTTCTGATGCTCGTGAATGTCTCTAAATATTATTCACATTTGGATAACAGAGTTCCGCTGTTTATTTATATCTTCATTTCTCTTGGAAAATGGGTATTTTTTACCTGTGGACCATGCTTGATAATCATGTGAACTTATTTTCTCTCTCCTCTATAGTATAATAAAAGTTTAGTTCATTGGTTTGTCATCAACAATGCACTGTCATGGTTATAATGAGATTTATTCCAGTTTGAGCAAACCGTTATCATATTTTGAAACATTTACATATGTTATACTTTGCATAGAGTGAACCTCAGAGCAGAGAGAGAACAAGAAAGCAATCTTTTTAAAGATGTGTTAGAGAAAGAAAAATAAGTACAGAATTGTGAAAGATTACTTTCACTTTTTGGAGCTATTGCTCCAAAGTCTTTTTTTTTTTTTTTTTTAAGAATTTATTTATTCGACAGAGATAGAGACAGCCAGTGAGAGAGGGAACACAAGCACGGGGAGTGGGAGAGGAAGAAGCAGGCTCATAGCGGAAGAGCCCGATGTGGGGCTCGATCCCATAACGCCGGGATCACGCCCTGAGCCGAAGGCAGACGCTTAACCGCTGTGCCACCCAGGCGCCCCTTTTGCTCCAAAGTCTTATACAAAAAATGTTTATAAATATGACCAAATAGGTGGAATCCCTAAGGCTAAAGGTTTTTGTAGGTATTATCACAGAATTATAAACATGATTCTGTAGTTTAAATATTGTTGCAAATTATGATGACAATACAGTGTTTCACAGTTAAAGCAAAGTACAAGCTGTTGCTTTGGCCATTTATGAATGATTGAATGATACCTTCTACAGCCAGTTACACAGGGCTTCCAGATTCACAAAGTGTAAACACAAGTATTATCCCATGTGAGTGAAAACTGTCTTTCCACCCAGACTTTTTTCTACTTATATTTTTGCATCATAATTTACAATGCGGGAACTTTAGTTTCCTATTTTTCCTTTGAGATATGACAATCTTTCCTCTAATGTACTTTAGTTTTCAATATAAGACCTCAGTAGGGATTAAATATGGGATTTTGCTTTTATAAAATACATTACTGTGGAGTTACACTACAGTAAAAAATGAGCATTTTCAAGATGCATTTCCTGTGAAGGATAAGTACACATTCATCTCTGGCATATGGATGGTGTTTGGAGGCTTACACTGTCACTGTCAACTAGTGTGTGGAAGCTTTTCCTGGCCGATTCTATGCTATCTTCGTAATCTTCTTATATTCATACCTTTAAAAATTCTGAATGAAACCAAAGCCATCAAATAATAGAGCATTATTGTTGAAGTGGGGGTAAGGTGGCCCACACCCCTTCCCTGTGACGGAGGCAGGGGTAGAATGTAGTTTCCTTTCAGCCTTCAACTCTGCCCAGAGGCTTTCTAAGCTCTGGGGTTTACTGTCTTGTTATTGAAATGTGTCCTTTGTCTACTCCTTGCAGTAATGAGGGGCTCATTCCCAGAGTCAAGTATGTATTTCAGCATTTTGTAAAATGCTGCTGATTGGTGGAGGTATGTCAACCCGACAACATTTCCAATTTATTTTTCTTCTTATCATTACGTTTTTCTTTCAAAAGATTTTATTCAATTAATCCTGGTGCTGTAGAGGCACATTTCTCAAAATGGAACAAAGATATTTCTCTCATTGGACTGTGAAAAGGCGTACATTTCGGATTATTTTAGTTTTAAAGGCTGACTGTGATAAGATTAATACAGTAACTCTAGTTAACTTATGAATTTCAAACTATATTTTCCAATTTGTTCAACCCATTGTTACTGTGTATATTTAAATAGATCCTTACATCGTTTTCATCATTATGCTCAGGTATGCATATATATATGGGCTATCTGCTTATTAAGGTATAAACTTAGCCGTGTTTGAATAGCCAAGATTAGGGATGCATTTAGGGGCTTAAAAAGGAAATAATAAATTGACACTCTGAAGGAAGTTGGTAGTAATGTAAATGTCAACACATGATAGTCTTGATCAAAGAGGCAAAGGCCATGTTTGCTTAGGAGTATTTTCTGTTTGCTTTGATGTGGACAGTTATCAGAGCAGTGTTCTTGGAATATGTGGATGTCAAGGACATTTTCAGCGAGTCCATCTTTTTTTTTTTTTTTTGCTTAGTACAAGTCACAGATGATGTACAATTTTTTCCTTACTTCTGTCTTTTTTCCATTGTGTGTTGTTTCCTAAATTAGTTTCAATGGGTAGGCTTCCAAGAAAGACATATTTAAGAAAGAGATAAGATTTAGTGATTGTATAAGAAAATTGGAGAGAGAATTTAAGGACAAAACTTAATGTTTCTAGTATGAGTAACTCGGTGAATAATTGTGTCATTCCTTTAGAATGGGAATGTGCAGATGATTAATATGGTTTGGAATACATGTCAGGTGCCTGTGATATCTGGGTAGTAATATCTAGGAGGTCGTGAATAAGGATTAGAAGCTCCAGGCAGAGGTCTTGAGTACAAATTTACGTCTGGGAAGCCTTACCATATGCGTGATAATTAAAATTAAAGGGACACTAGAGAATATCACTAAAGCATTGATATAAAGTCAGGGAAGGGGGTACCTGGCTGGCTCAGTCAGTGGAGTCTGCAATTCTTGATCTCGTGGTCATGAGTTCAAGCCCCACCTTGGGCATAGAGATTACTTAAAAAAATATAACAAAGTGAGGGAAAGAATGCTTTAGACATTACTCGGTGAAACTGAAAAATTTAAGTTAGCAGGGCAGGGAAAGATTCAGAGAAGGGAAGTTGCTTTATTCTTTTAGGATTGAGGTATTTTAAGAGAGTTTATAAATAACTGATCAACAAAGCAAACTTAAAATATAAATTTATTTGGATAAATAAAAGAAAAGGAATTGCATATATTATCAGTAGAGGAGCGAACTGATGGATCCTAGAATCTTTTTTAGATAATAAAGACAGAATATAAACCAATAAGGAAATGATTAGACGAGGCAAGGGCCTGGAATTCAAGGAAATTCACATGTCTACATATGACCTTTCTCTCGCTGTTTCACTTGGTCATTTCAAAGCATTTTGGTTCAGTTTCAATGGATATGCTGCCGTCACATGTCAAAAACTGAAGCCACCAACCTTGGTTCTTCTCTCCACAGCTGTGTCAATTATTCATTGCTACTTAGCAAATCACCCCCCAAATGGACTACTTTAAACAACACTATTTCTTTACGTCATGATTTTGTGGGTGAGCAGTTTGGGGGGCTTCAGCTGGCTGATTTTCCTGCTGGCCTTAGGTAGGCTCACACATGTATCAGTGGTCAGCTCCTGCTCGGCTTGGTGGCTCTGTCTCTATGGAGGTGGCTGTCTATCTGCTGGAACAAGGGGGACTGGAGATGTGTCTCATGGCATCCAGTTGGTAACTTGGGTTTGTTCAAAGAATGGTAAGAACAGAAGCTACAGGGTCTCTTGAAGCTGATATCCAGAATTGGCACATCACTGCTGCCACGTTACATTCACCAAAGCAAGAGAGGCCAGCCCAGATTTGAGGACTGAGTGGAAAAAGCACATGAAAAGAGAGGAGCTATACAATACTGTGGATGCTGGGAAAGTAGAAAAAAGATTTTGAGTTCTAGCTGTGCTCCAAAGAAACTAAAAAATCTTCAGGTTATGCATATATGAAATGGCAAAAGTAAGACAGACTCTCAGGTCAGCTGACTTATACTGTAGTCTTCTCTCCTGTTTCAGCATTACTCACAAAATAATTGTGTGGATCAAAATAAACCAGTATTTGCTGCCATTTGATAAAGGCTCCCAGGAAAATATAAGCTAAAGTGCCTTTGGGTCATAATCTGGATTCAGCCTGCCTGAAAATGTGTGAGACCCTTCCCCAGGAAGTCACTGGGTCTAGTCAGTGGCGCATGCTGGGAAATAGGGACCTCTGCCTGAGCTGGTGTGTGAACGACAATTTAGACGCTGGGCAGGAATATAGTCATTTGTAAGACTTGTTTTCTATTTTCTGCATATGAAATCTAAAAAGCCTACGTAATGCACAGGGAAAGGTGGTGGTACACAGAATGGTGTGCCCCCTCCCCCGTCCTAATCTCTGGAACATGTGAGTAGTTTACCTTACATGACAAAAGGAATTTTGCAGATATGAGTAAGTTAAGGGGCTTGAGATGCAGAGATTATCATGGATGATCTCACTGGGCTCAGGGTAATCACAAGGTCCTTCCTTATGTGAGGGATGCGGGAGGATTCAGTCAGAAGAGAAGAGATGTGGTAACAGAACCAGAGGAAGAAGTGATGCATTTTAAAGATGGAAGAAGGGACTATGAGCCAAGAATACATGTGGCTTCCAGAAGCTGGAATGATTCTTCCCTGAAGCCTTGAGAAAGGGACACAGCCCTGTCAACACCTTGATTTAGACCTCTGAACTCCAAAATGGTAAAACAATAAATCGATGTTTTTGAAGCCACTACATTTGTGGTGGTTTGCCGCTGCAGCAGTAGGAAATTAATACAGAAGTCATAGTGGAACATTTCTGTGAGTGGAAAAACTAATCCGGACAACAGAACATAAAAGAGAAAGCCAGACATTAATTAACTAGGTATGGATAAGAATCTGGGCAATTCCTCATTGAGGCATTCTGTGCTCAAGTTGAAATAATATGTGATGGCAGTGGACATTTTGGTGATAACAGCCCTCAGTCTCTCTCTCACCGCTGCAGCATGGACTGCTTGTTTTCTACACCACTTTTATATGGTTTATCCCACCTCCTTCCTTTGTCATCATTCTGAGATTCACTACTACTCTTTTTGTTTGTTTTAGATTATCGGATTCATACTTCCAATTCATTCTGTTTTTTTTTTTTTTTAGTCTGTGGGGAAAAAAGACACTGGGGCCACCCTGTGTGATTATAAGCAAGGAACTCAATCTGTGCTTGGCTTAGTTTCCAGATTCGCCAGAAAGATCCGTTAAGAGCTCTATTATCTTACAGTACTATCTTGTGAGAACCAATGAGTGTGAGCAGTTAATTAATATTATAAAACTCATAGAATGATAACCTGTATATGGGAAGGACCATATCTATGTGCATTGTTAATGAGGAATACATTTAACAGTTTATGGTTCAACCTCTTTGTAGATAAGTTCAACTAAAAATCTGAAACACATGCGTTTAGTTGATGGTCTTAGATTTTTTTTAAGTTAGAAAATGGAGATGTGTTATGTCTGCTTAATTGCTTCCTTTTTCTAGTATCTAGGGTAAGAGATGTTAATTTAAGTACTCATGGAAGCCAGAGGACACTGGTGTGGCTAGATAATGGAAATAATTATTCCTGATATTTCTGTCCTGACTTTATTCTTAATATGTTGACATAACTTAATGTTTCAGGCTTAAACATTTCTGCAATTATTCATATCTTTGCTAGGGTCCCAATTTACCTATAGAGCACCAGATATTTTCTGTGTAGTGATAATAGTCTATTTACAAAATGTGAATATTTGTATCAAGTCCCTGATAAAAAGCTGCGTTGGAGTATAATTTTTTGAAAAGTTAAAATAATGACTCTCATTGAAATATAAACAACACATGGAGGTACCCAGTAATCTTTTTTTGCTTATTCCAAATTTGCTTATACTTATTTTGCTTTTTTAGATGAGTTGTTTGTCCTTAGATTTTTTTTAATGCATCAATATGATGCATCCAAATATAGATCATATATACATTACAACTTGGAACATATCTTTCCTTTCTCTTATCCTCTATAAAAATATCTTCTTGCCCAAATCTGGATATAGATGTACAGAAAATTGTGATTGAAGGTTAGTTTTTTCCATAGGTATGGCCTCATTTAAGCCCGTTTACTTAGGGGAAAAAGATTGATATTGGTTTAATCAACAAGGAGGGAAGATATTGAAAGCAACAGAATATGCGTTGATCCGAAAGATAGCTGGAATCTCTAGAAAAAGCAGTGTTTTTAAAAATGACAAACCATCTTAGTGCTTTTGTACAAAATCAACATGAACCATAGACGCTAAATAGGCACGTGTGTGTATGTACAAATACGCTCTCCCTCTCTCTCTCTCTCATCAGCCCTGTTGGTACCATGCCATGTTTAGAAGAGCAGAATGAACAATTTCCAAAAGAAGAGTTTAACTTGGATCAATTCCTAAACGTCAACTCCAGCGTTGCCCAAAAGTGCAAGATCTAAAAGGAGGCCACTGAGCTTAATGAGAGTACTTTTGGCTATAGACCAGAAGCCAAGCTATATGGAGAAAGAAAAATGCAGAGCAGTGATTTTATTAAATGGATTCAAGATTATGTTGTAACTTAGGTTTTACTATTGAAAAGGCTAAAAATAGCAGGGGGAACTATTCAGACCCCACTATTAATGATAGTTTTGTTTTGTTTTGTTTTTAAGTCAAGCCACCATATTATAAACTGACTTTACTGAAGATGTAGGCCTAGTGTCACAGGGGAAACATAGAGGAGGAAAGCATGGTTTTAACTTCCATTTGATTTGCTTATAATCTAGCAGGAAATAATGGCACTAAGAATAATATAATAGTAACAAAGCGAATGTTTATACAGCAATTACTCAGTGTCAATATTCTAAGTGTTTTAAATTAAGGAATACTTTACAGCAAACCTATAAGGTTGGTGAGGTGGCCAGGTGCCTAAGTGTGATAATGCCATACAATAAGAGACCCTAATTGCTCTTGGAGCCTGCTTTTTATAGCAGGAAGGAAATAGGTGGTGGGTGGACATGACCTTGACTTCACATAGTGTGTCTTCCCCCTGTTCACATGTAACTTTGGACTTGCACTGGAACTCTCCGCTGTTTGGTTTTCACATCAATTAATAATACCAGGCTTGCATCTTTTTAAATGCATGTTAAAGATGTATATAAAAGCTCTTGTTTATGGTTAGCTTTCCATATAAAGACGTTTTATTCATTAGGTAAGGAGATTATGGGAACTTTAATAAAGAAGGGGATAGCGGGTCGCCATGAGATTTCAATAAGAGAAATGGAAGACAAAATTATGTGAAAGAAGGACCAACAGGTGATACGAACTGAAAGACACAAAGTGTGCTGCTTATGAATAGTTCATTTTAATTGGGGTAAAAGTGATGGGAGGAAGAAGGGTGGGCATCTACTCTGGAAAAATAAGTTTATTATCTTGGGCTCCTTACATCAGGGGTTGACAAACAACTGCCTGTCTGTTTCTGTACAGCTCAGGGACTGCGGTTGGTTTTATATTTTTAAATGATTGAGAAAAATGGAAGGAAGATGGATGTTGTGTGATATGTGAAAGTTATATAGAATTTCTGTTTCATTGCCTGAGAATGAAGCATTATTGGCACATGGCCACACTAATTCATATTTACAGGTGGCAGAGAATGTACAGCCTGCAAAGCCTAATTATTTAGTATTATTTCCTTACAGGAAAAGGTTGTTCACCCCTGCCTTGGTTATAATGCTTATTTTTTAATTGTTTTATTTGAATTCCAGTATAGTTAAGGTAGCATTATATTAGTTTCAGGTGCACAATATAGTGATTCAACTATATTGTCCTATGTCCTAGTCCTGTGCATTACTCAGTGCTCATCAAGATAAGTGTCATCTCCATCCCATTTACCTGTTTCCCCCATCCCGCACCCACCTCCCCTTTGCTAACCATCAGTTTGTTCTCTGTAGGTTTTTTTTTTTTTTTTTAATCCTGCAGTTCATCATCTCTGATGGCAAAAAATGTAAACAGCCCTATTTTACAGTCTAGGAAATAATATACCAAGCAAGCTGCTTCTCTCTTTCAGTGTCTCTGACATACATGTCACTTGACAAATGAAAGCACAGCTTCTATGGGTCCCAGAATGGTTCTGTGGCATCACTGGCTTGGGGCTGTGTGACTCCCGTTTGAATCCAAGTTCTTATTCACCCTACATATTGCTTGCTATTGGGGGCCACAGTGTGAGCAGTGTTTTGGTTTAATTTCCAATTAGATATAGTCTCCAGTGATATGTAATTCCAATATTGGATAGAATCTGCTTAGACATTACCTTTATCTTCTTCCTTTTACTTTGTGTTTCCTCAGTGGTTATTTTAACTTTTTTTCCCCCCAAGTAAGACCCTGTTCATTAAATCTAATAGTTATGGGACGCATTGCTTAGATAGAAGTCAATAAGAAAGAGAAATAGGAATTAAAATTTGACTGCAAAAGCTTTCTCTTCTATGTGTTTAACAACCCTATCTATCACACCACACCCCTCTTTGAACACTAGATGTCTGGCTGAGTAGCAATTTCTTTTGTCTGTAATCTTGATTCATAGCCTTTCATATGAATTCCTTTATTGCTCTATTTTCATAATAGCTCTTAGGCAACCAATCATCATGGGTGATACTGTGTTTCATTATGACTCAGTGGCATCCAGATGTCTATACCTCGTGTTGTTGCCTTTTAGACACATTAAAAAAAAAAAAGTTGCTATAGAATAATCGCATTCATTTGTGCAGTAAATTTTAAATTTTTCTTCATATGCCAGTCAAACTTTTACTTGAATACAGAAATACTTGTTATCCCTTTTGATAGAGCTGAATGAATATCTTAAAAGTGGCTGTGGTTTTGAATTGATTTAAAAGGAGACGGTAAACAGGATTTTTAAGATACTTTCTGTCATACATAGACACACACTATATATAAATAAGATTTCTCTCATTATTTGTCAGTTTTCTAAGTAATATAAGAACAAAGTACACAGGTTAATATCCAAGCTATTTGAGAGTCTGTTTAGAGTAAGTAAATGCATTTAGGTAAACAATTTTTTATTCTTAGCACTACCCAAATTAAATAGTGGATTACACGTATGGGCACAAGACAATGCAGAGGTCAGCCTTCTTACAAGAGGCTTTGCCTCACAATTACCCAGTGAGCCTTTTAAAAATCCATATGGTTTTGCTTCATCCTGGATCTGCTGAATCAAAATCTTTGAAGGGGCCACACGTCAGAAAACTCTCCTGGGTGGTTCTGAGCCTCACATTTGGTTGAGAACCATTGGGCTGGACATATTTTTAGGTAATAGGCAAAAAAGGTAACATCATCAGAATATCACTGAATTTGTTAATAAGGTGGTGTTTAGGGTACTGTGTACCACATGCCCCTGCATTTTCATATGAAAGCTCAGAAAGAATTAAAACTGCATTTTCCTGTAGCAATTCGAAGAAGCGCTTTGTGATAAAGAAAACCAATATGCCTGACTGTTCCTCCCCCCACCCCCTCCGTTTGGCTATCAGGATTCCCTGGGGCAAAGGTATAGTTCAATTTTAAGGCTCTGTGTCCTGGATATCTGTGGTCTAGTTTTTCTAATTCAACAAGAATGTATTGAGCCCCTTTTATGAACTGAATTCATAATAGGCCCTGGGAATGTTAGTAATTAACAAAACAGTCTGGAGCTTGCAATCCATTGGGTGAGACAGATGTGAAGCCAGTAAACCTTTCAGTAAGTGCTCCCTGATTTAGATATTGTAAACCTATTTTTGAGTATTGATTTATATATTTTTCCCTCAGTATTAACCAGAAATGAGCCATGGAAACGTTTTATGTAACATATATCTTATGTAACATATATCTGCCAATACACATCTGTATTTTTATATTTTGTATGTACATGGGTTTGTGTGTGTACGTATTATGTTTTATATAAACAGTACATCTGTTTGTCCTGAAGACATACTATAGCGTATATGTACATACAGTGTGTCTATATATATATATCTCCTATTTTCTATTTATAGGACTACATTGTTTTGTTTATCTTAGCATCACACCTTTGGGGACGGGTTGTCATATATGCGTTCCTACATCTGTGCACACATGGGCCCATGCACATGAGATGAAGTTGGATTACAATTCTCCACATTACATTTTAGTCCTTTTCCCCTAATACTTTTTTTTGTTACATAACCATTAGGTTAAAAAATACAGTTAAGTAAATCATGCTTTATATTTGGTAGCATTTCGGTCCATTTCTTTACTTTTTAAAAAATTATTTCTCTCTCATTGGATGTAAGGAATATTTGGGGACAGTTTTTCAGTGGTGAGATTGAGATCAAAAGTCATAAAAATCTGTGACTGTATTTGAGAATAGAGAGCATTTCTCTTTCTCTTCTCTCTCCCTAAAAAAGAGAAGCATTTTATTGTCACAAACAACTTCAGCATATTGTGTATATAATTCTTTTTTTTCACAGATGGTGCTTTCCTAGGACAACATTTAATTGCCCTTACAACTTTCTAAAGCTACCAAATGGTCTAACTTGGGTCACTATTTTTGAGTAAAGTGTTGGCATGCTAATCCTCTTGGAAAGTTGCAGAACTGAGATTTTGGAATATACTCTCAACCATCAGATACAAACAGAGACACAGTGTATACTGGCAGAGGAATTGTGGAGAAAAAAACAACGGGTTCTTCATCGAGAATTGGCTTTGTTTTCAGACGGCACAAACTCAACATCCCACCTATGCTGCACGGCTGCCTTTGGAGCACCTAAAAGCTCAGGATTGTAATGGAGTCCCTGAAATCAATAAAGATGACCTTTGAAATGAGAAATCCAGTGGAAATTTATATTTTTCTTTCTTTTTAATGTGCACCCCTGGATAGTGCTGTTAAATTACATGGTTGAAGGACATTATATTGATGTCCCTGTTGGAAAGAGTTTTCAATCTTATCAGTTGTCTTTCAAATAATATTCTAAAGACTTGCATTTGCCCATGCAACGCACGGCAGCAGAGTGGATTAAGTTAGCTCCAAAGCACTTGCCGTTGTCCATGAACCAGAAAAGCAGCAAGGATTCTGATTGGCATTATTATTTATTATTTGTGAATGCTGATGGTGCCTTTTCGTGGCCGAGTCCTTTCTATGCTTATTGACATTCATAAATGAAAAGGCTCTGCTTAGCTGACTATTTAATTGGTAATTTAATGTCCCTAATAACTTTCTTTACAGGACCTGGATTTTGAAGCCAAAACAAGTTACACACTCCGGATAGAAGCTGCAAACAAAGATGCCGACCCTCGCTTTTTAAGCTTGGGGCCATTCAGCGACACGACAACGGTGAAGATAATTGTGGAAGATGTGGACGAGCCCCCTGTGTTTTCCTCACCTTTGTACCCCATGGAGGTGTCAGAAGCTACCCAAGTTGGGAATATCATTGGCACTGTGGCAGCTCATGACCCAGATTCTTCCAACAGCCCCGTGAGGTAAAAGCTCATTGCTCTTCTTTCCTGCAGTTTACTACAATGTTTCTCTATTTTGACGCTTTTGGTTCGTAGCAAATGAAGACCGGTTTTGTGTATGTGTTGAGCCGTAGCAGCAGAAGTGAAACAGGATCAGAACAACTCGGCATTTTACTAATTTAAAAATGTTTCACCTGATTATTCAAGGCCATTATTATGTAGCAATATTCTTAGGCATTCATTATCATCCACAAGCCATAGCTGATGTTCCTATTGAAGCAATTATCCTGAGCTCTTTCAAAGCAAACTGTGTTCTAAGATGAAGTGATGCATGTCCTAGTTGTAGGATACGGACATATATTAGAAAACTAATTTTATAAACAAAATTAGGGTTCAACTTTTAAACAAATCACTTTTTTACGTACTGGACTATTTGGATAGCATATTTTTTTAGTTTATTGTTTCCACTTATAAAAAATTAAGTAATACTGTGTCTATATATAAGGACTGTTTTTCGAATGTTCCATCAAGAGTCCTGTATCGAGACTAGACACATGGCTCTAGGCAACTGATCTCTTTACGACTTAACAGAACGATGATAGGTAAGCGTTGAGAATACCGCAACATTCAACTTCATACGTTTTACTTCCAATTTACAACCTGAGATCTACATGTATGTTTTCGTGTATACATGTGTTAGTATGTGTGTGCATAGGATACATCTTTTTAGGTGAATATTCTACAGAGAATACACTTGAAATTACTTTGTATTACATGTCTTAGTTTGCATTCATAAGTAAAACTTTTTAATGTGACATTTTGGACTTTGATTACAAAGTCTAATAAAATACAAAGATCAGTGAATGTTTTGTATTCAGATATATTCGGCTTATAAGCTAACCACAGCCTTTTAGATTTAACTGCTATCTGGCAGTGCTAAGTGCTTTTGAGCTAACTTCTGAGCTAAGTTTGGACATTGACGACAAAGTGTCATGAAAAATTTCTGTAATTTAGACAATGATTCTTAGTTAAGAAAAGCATAATCTTTTACCTCCCTAAAATAATAAGCTTATTTAGGCACATATAACTGCTCTCCTTTCCTTCTCTTTTATCTGACATTAATATCATAGTCTAAGGAAGAATTCGCATAAAATAATTGTTCAAAATGAAGTCATACTCATCATTTCCCTATCTCTACGATAAATTCAGGCTATATGAATGGCTATATTATTTTTAACACTGTGATCATAAACTATTCCTAAGAATATAATCTTCTGTGTAATAGAACATTTGAAAGTCACCAATTTACCAGATAGAGTAAGCCTTCCTCTTCTTCCTATAATAGCCCAGCCTTCATTGTCAAAACAGTTTCCTAACTTAAGCTCAGCTCCATCCCCCAAGTCTTGCTGACTTGCGCACCCTGGAGTTTGGGTTTGTTATAGCATGGAATCTCTTCCGGAAATACGTAAGTCTCCTCCCTCCCGTTATGATCAGACACAATGTGACTGTAGGTATAGATCAGCTACTTGGAATAGTCTGACTTCTGCTAAAATCATTTTATTTCATGGGGAGAAAGAGGATGCTTTCATGAAGTTGGGGGTATACAAAAAAGAGACACTAACACATAACATAATTCAGAACTGGAATGAGAGAAGTTAAGAAATCTTGTTTCTTCTTTTTCCTTTACCCATTTCCTTGTGTACCATCCTGTTAAAGCCTCTCCACATAAATATTTCACTTTTTATGAAAAAAATGCATCATTATATAATGATTTGGGGAAGAAGGAAGAGTAGAACCAAGTGGGAAGTGACTTGAGTTAGAGATGAAATGACCTCTAGGTCTCCTCCCTGAAGCACAGAGAGAGAAAGGGTCAGAAGGAAAACCTTGTTGATTTTGAAGGTAAAGATCTCTGTGGCTTTCACCAATGAAAGAGTCTGGTCAGGAATTTATTTTTACCTCATTTTCATTTTCTTAAGGCTAATGAAAGTGACCTAAAAGTTCAGGTTAGTACTTATATCAGTTTTTGAACACCTAAATCTCACAACAATTAAAGAGATACAGCCTTTGTTCAAAGTGGACTAAAATGTTGTTGGGGTGTGCATGTGTGTCTTTCGCTTTTGTAAAATTAATTTCTTGACTTAATATTTACTATTTATATTCTTGAAACATCTTTTATACTATTTATTTATAAGGCTGCTCAGTCATTCATAGCTGGGTTTTTTTTTTTTTCTGGGTTTTTGTTTGATATATTTCTCCTCTCCTATTTCTTTGTGATATCCTTTAAGAGGCCAGGTGCCTCATCTTGCAGTTCGATGAGTAGGTGTGTACTCCTGTGGATTAAGACTGGTTCTCTTCTCAGCACTGCTATTTGCCGAATGACCTAGGGGATGCCACTTAGCCCCCTAAGTTTCTGTATGCCCAGTGAAAAGGAGAAGCAAACCCTATCCCTGCTTTATCCCAAGTTTTTTGAAGATTAAGTAACAAAGGAACTGATGATTTTAAACTGAGAATTATGACTTAAATATTAGAAAGTATTATCATTGTGCACTGCTATTATTATAGTTTATTGTGTTTCCATCCCATTTTTGTTTCAAGGTCAGGAAGTCAGCGGAAGGAGACATACTTTACAAGCAACTGTATTGGTGATCTGTATTGTGTTTTGTATCCACATATGTTCCAATATATAGATGATATTATGTAGTTTAATGGACATAAATATGTGTTTGCACTGGGCACTCAAGTGCCTATCAAAGTGTCAGCCCTCCTTCAACAAATGCCAGTGGATGGGCAGGGGGCATGGTCTGCTGAGATCCTAGGATAAGTGAATTTCCAGATTGAGATAGAACCTGAAGAGTCTTAGGGTTGTGAGTTTTGTGCTCACACCTTTAGAAATATTGTGGTTCTTAGAGGAACGGAAAAGTAGTATTTGTTTCATTGTAATTAGGCCAATAGTATTTGAATCGTAAACCAGGATGGGAAGTTGGATTATTAGTATTTAAATTTATTGACACTTTTTTTAGTATAATACTAAAATCTAGCATATGCTATTTATATTTGGAATATTTACCAATATGTGGAGTGAGAGACTAGAATTCTAGAAGGAAATACATTTACTTTCCTCCAGCAAGGCAGAATTGAGAGCCTCTTCTCACATGATCCCTGCCTTGCTCAGCACTTTCTATTTTTACCTACTGTTGACACCAACCGAAGCTATGAGTAACTCTTCTCTGTGCATCTGCCCTTTCTTTAAAAGAGGACTAAGGCACCTACATCATCATAAAGTATTTTGGCCATCTAGAAGTATAGTAGCAATAGATGGAAAGATTAAACGGACTCAGAGCCCAGTGCTTAGCCAGAGTATAACACCATTGTGAGCTGTTATATCTTCGTTATAGCTTGTCTCGCATCCAGGTATGTTACCTCCCCCACAATGTCAAGTATACATTGTTTTCCTCTTCCCGTATGGAAACTAGAAGCCAAAAGTGGAAATTAGATGATAGTTGAGATTACTTAGAAAAACAAAACAAAACAAAAACAAAAAACAGAAAGGAAGAAGCATTCTCAAAAGCAGAAGTAGATAATTGAGGTCTAGCATACTTCTGGCTCGTTATATTTTTGTAGTTGCTTACTATTTCGTGTAAATGTTTGCCCCGAATACCAAATACCAGGGTTTATCTGTTGAAGTTGGAAGGACAGGTCATGTTCTGCTGCTGATTTTGATCGTCTTTCTGAATGGTAGAGACTTCACTTCTGTGTTTCTCCTCAGTGAGATGGTAGGCACTGTCAGAGCAGCCTTAAGTCTAGAGCACTCTTCAGTCTTCGCGTCCGCACTGGGAGACGGAGCAGTGCATCCACACACATTTATTAAGAACCTGCATGCACAGTACTGGGGAGAACACTGACAGGAGAAACAGATGAGTAAAACATTTCCTCTGACCTCAAGGAACTTACAATCTGGCTGAAGACATAAGATCCCATAAAAGTTAAACAAAACGAGGGGAGAAAGTGTCAGAACTGTAACATGGCCAATTGTGAGATAAATTGTAATCACTCTGAGCTCACCGGACAGGAGGCTTCATTTGAAGGAGTGATAGCATCAGCAGGGCTCTGAGGGATGGCGGGATTTGGACAAACCGAGAAAACATTATGCAAAGTCTGTTTATGTTTTATTTAGTTATATCCTAAGAGTCTAGTGCTGTTTTATGAAATCAGCAGATTTACTTCCAGAGGCAGCACAAGCCCAAAGTCCCTATGCTAAAAATAGCCAATGGATTAAAGCATGATATTATTACAAATAAGATCAGATGTGAAGAGGGTTTCATAAAAATTAATGGGGATTATTTTCAGCATTTCTAACAATTTAAATACAGAACATTTGTATTTATGCTCAAGGATATTGTGATAATAATACTTACCTGGAGGCTCTTTTGGCATTCCTGTTATTATATGTTCTCAGATCAAAGGTGATAAAATGGTATCAGATATTACATTATGTAGTGTGACTAGTATGAACACATTTGGGGTGTTTGAATAATTCAGTGTGTAGTTTTTTAAGGAGCTTGTATGCATACATATATTTGTACATATTATTTTAATCTAAATTATTTGTTACTATCTGATTTTCTAAGAAACTTAGCCAGTGACATACAGAAAAATAGCGATTCATGTGAACAGTAGCAGAAATTAAATCTGTCAGGAAAACATGAGATGTTATCCATTTCAAAATGCTGCCTAATTTAATATACCTATCACTAAAAATGAAAAAATATATATATCTACATATATATATGGTGAAAATTTTAAAAAATGTTTTTGTTATGTAATGTACTTAATATCCAGAGATAATTTTCAAAATGTGTGAAGTAGGAAATCCCTAATCTATGTGATCCGTTTTTCCATCTTTTATTATATTTTTCTGAAATTAGAACTCTGCTCAGAGCAAAGGTCTTCTGAGTTAGCTTTTTTGAAGACTCCGGGTAAAATGAATTTATTGAAGATTACGTTTCTCTTGATTTGTCCCTTATAGTATTTTCTCCATTTAAAATGCTTATTGAAAAGCGTGATGAATAGAAGAATACAAAATCCATAATATTTTTGGTGTGAGTCCTTGGGAACTGTACATAAGGCGGAAAGATTAAGGAGCTATATTTACCTTGAACTGTACTGTTAGCATTCTTTAACAGAAATCGGCATTGGTAACTGAAAAAAAAGGAAAAGGATGTTATTGAAATAATAGGGGATAGCTCACAGAGTTAAAGGAAAAATTGAGTAGCCGGTCTTCAGAGAAGAGAGGAGTAAGGTTTTTCTATAAATATGAGAGCAAGAATGAACAAATCGTTTTTTGAGAATGCGGCAGTGGGACGAACCCGTGCCAACCCTTTTCTTTTCTCGTGGCCCTCTGTTCAAGGTTCACGGTTTCTTGGAAAGTTTTTTGGCCTTAGGACGTGTGTCCCGTCTCTTACCCAGGAAGTTCTGGGCATCTTGATTGTGAGTACCATCAAGATTGCATGAGATTGAGAAGGTTTAAATCACCGAAGGAATATTGAGTTGCCATTATCAGAAGGGGGTGAGAATGCAAACAGTGGCATCACTAAGTACTGAACTCCATAGTTTAGCTTGAAGAAATTTCTTGTTAAAGTCCTATAAGGCAAGCATTATCATCCCTTTGTTATAATAAATCTGCCCCCGAGTCACACAGTTAGAAAATGTGGTCCCAAGATTTTAGCAAGGTCTGTATCAGAGCCTGTCTACTCCTTGCAACAACAACAACAACAACAACAACAACAACACACACACACACACACATACACACATATTTCCTAAGAGATCAAGGTTTCAACCCAAATCATTCAGCTATTTCTATTGTTCAGATTTGTCCGTGTTTTTCATGTTATCTTTTGCCATTTGGGGAGTGGCGGTGGTACATTGGTGTTAATCGAGCTCGCTCACCCACATGTCCTACTTTAGAGCATTGGCGTGCATATCAATAGCTGGGCAATAAGAATGCTACTGGGAAGAGAGTTTGGATTGATCTCCATAGCTTATGGGACAGCAGCAATGATAATAACAGGAGTTTATTAAGGAATTCATTTTACAGCAGATACAGATATACGGATATTTAAGATGTGGTCCCAGCCCTCCTGTTATCTAGCTGTAGAAGATATTGTATGCAAAAACTTATTTTAAAAAATCTAACGTTAAGTCTGGAAATGAGAAATCATCTCGTAAAACCTTCTCATTTTGCAGCTAAAGAAACAGAAGAGTGATGGTGAATGGAAAAAGCTCAAATAAGTACAGTAGGGTAGTGGTGGGGTCGTGGCCATAAATTTTGTCCTTTCATTCCTACTATGTGGTTTGTGGTCGTGAGCACAGAGTCCACAGATCCTGCATACCGCCAGGTTTCTTAAAAAGGCACAATTTGTAAATTGTTTTTGCTTTAGTTTTTGAGTTTAAATTAAAATAAAATAATTTTTTAAAAAAGTTATAAGATCTAAGGAACAGGGAGATCCAAATATGTGTCCTCCAACTGTTCGCTACATTAAACATTAAAGAATTTTAGTGACAGCCTGTATTCCTTATACAAACCAAGAAAGGCCAATTATGGATTATATGTGTTTGGTATATTTTTAAAACAGAATGGCTTTAATGAACTAAACTCTAGGGATTTTTGCTTTGACTAAGAATTTTTTTTTTTCTTGGCAGTATACTATAGGCACATCCTTTATTTCCCTGTACTAAGTGCCCTAATTTTTGGTTTGATCTTAGGGAAATTACAGTTACAAAAATATGCAGTGACTATCTGTGATAATGTAGGACAATTGCTAAGATCAGACACGTACAAAATTTTGGAGATCTCTATTTCAACTCACTTTACTGATTAATAAATTTGAGCGGGGGGTTAAATGACTGGTAGTTCCCACAGGTAGTCAGATCGAGCTTGGTGCTAATATTATCCCAGGGTCTCCTGACTTCAAATCCTGGGGTGCCATAGTCACATCACATCATACTACATTATTTTTTATGATATTTTCCAAAATTTTTGCTGGTGTGATATGAGAAACTTGATACTGTGGGGGGAGGGGGGAAGGGGAGGTGCGTGAATTGAGGGTGAAGAAACCTGTTGGGTTGACAAAAATTTAAAAATCGTAGCTTTTAGGTGTAAATCTTTCTGCTTTCTGATACAATTCTTGGGCTTTCTTTCTAAAGCCATTACCTATTTTCTTCAAAATGATGTATGGCGGTACCCTGTCCCATGAGCCTTCCTTTTCCTCACAAATCAACCAACCACATTCTGAACCATTTGCTCTTCTCCACAAGCAAAGCCCGAAAACTCTGAGGCCTGAGGGTCTCTGATTTTAGGCAGGAGTGCAGTTCCCAAGGATGGCAATTAGGTCTCAGGTGTGAGGGCTCTGAGGGCATTCAAAAATGGGAAAGACGGGGATGAGTTAGAGAAGGCAAGACAACCCCTCTGTGCCTCCGCCATATTCAGGGCCTTGGAGACTCCCTGAGTACCAAACACAAAAAAAGAAAAAAAAAACAAAACAAAAAAGCCTTTTTTTCCTTAATGTAATCGGAAAGGCTTGTTGCCTTAATGCTAGAGGACTGTCTTCAAGGAACACAGAATTAAAATAATTGGAAAGGAGGAAAAATGGAGTACAGGAGGACCAACATGAGGAAAGGCATTGAAATGGAGATACACATGATCTTTTTATTAATCCGTTAAAACATCAGTTTGACTGACTTACGGTTTTAGATTGGAGAGCATTGGGAAAAAGCGAAAAGAAGCTGAATTGTAGAGTTGTAAGTGGCAGGGACTAAAAGCTTGTTTATAGGTAATGTGGTATATATTGGAAAGATGGTTCAGATGACATGGTTCTGACTCTTGGCTCCATCGACAACCAACTGTGAGACTTTAGTATCCAATACTGAAATACCATAATAATAGTACCTGCTCGCCCTAGTTAGCAATTGTGCTTGGCTAGTAGCAACAAAGCTTAACACTAATGACTTACTAATGAGAAGTCTGGAGCTATACACCCAAGGACTGACAATTTGGCAGTATAATGTCATCAAGGGCCTTGGCTTCTCATATCAAGCACTCATCACCTCATATTTACAAGATGGCATTTGGATCGCTTCCCATTGTGTTCATGTCCCAGGTGAGATGGAGGGGAAGGGGCAGAAATCAAACGCCAGCTGAATAGCAGCTCTGTCCTATCATTTAAGGAGCTTTTCAGTGACGCTTGACTCAACAACTTTTATCTCATTTGCTAAAACCTCAGTATAAGGACACCAATACCACATCTACATAGGAGACTAGCAAATGTCATTGTTCACCTGACACATGGCTGCCTCTAAACAAAAGCAGGGTTCTATTAACAAGACTTAAGGGCAAATGAATATGAGATATGTAAATAGAAGTCTTTGTCACGCATGACCTTTCATGGTTGAGGATTCAGAAAAAAATGTAAACTATGCTTTAAATACTCAACTCATTCGGAAAATGGGAAAGTTCTGAAGGAGGGATGGTTTGGGGGAAAGGCTGATAAATCTGCTTTCAGATATACTGAGACTGAGTTTGAGCTGAAGATGTTGCAGGTACCTGGAGCTGTTCACAACTCTCGGGAAAAGGATGGAGGCGGCATATTAAGATTTTGAGCTGTCTGACTAGTAAAGGAATAGACCAGAAGCTTTAATTACTGTAGCAACAAAAATACAGAGGTGATGTCTCTAATTGGTTACTCCAACATCTATTGAAAGAGGCCAAGGTTTTTTTAGGCTGTAATTTGCAGAAACTAGAGGGATCATTGTGAGTCCGCACACCACTAACAGCACCAGAAGATGCACTGACGTTCACTTTGGCATGTGATTAGAGAAACACCATTCCTCTTCCTTTCTGCTCAGCCTCTAGTTGACTCAGGCCATCAGACATCTCAATGCCAAGGCCGGTGGGTGCAGAACTGCAAAGAGTGTGCTCCTCCAAACTTCATTTTTTTTTTTTTAGAGAATTATTTATTTATTTATTCGACAGAGGGAGTGAGAGAGAGAGAGCAAGTGTGCACAAGAAGGGGGAGAGGCAGAGGGAGAAGCAGGCTCCCTGCTGAGCAGGAAGCCCATTGTGGAGCTCGATCCCAGGACCCTGGGATCATGACCTGAGCTGAAGGCAGATGCTTAACCAACTGAGCCACCCAGGCGCCCCTCCTCCAAACTTCTTTAGAGTCTTCCTTTTCTTTTGGCTCAGTCAGCTCTCCTGAGAGACATGTGGTACCTCTCACTAGAAAGAGTGCCCATATTTTCTTTATTTTTCTTGACTGAGGGATTGCTTTTCCCAGGTAACTTTATACAACAGTGAATGCCTCATATATAAAATCTAGTTTTTTGTATATCTAGAGGGAATGGTAGAAAATAGGGAACTCCTTTAATCCTGGGTGATCCCAAGTCCTCAGGATTAAGAAGCATAACCTCCATCCAGAA
Organism: Ursus americanus; assembly: GCF_024610735.1. Taxonomy (NCBI): domain Eukaryota; kingdom Metazoa; phylum Chordata; class Mammalia; order Carnivora; family Ursidae; genus Ursus; species Ursus americanus. The sequence goes on along the minus strand of NC_142145.1, from coordinate 10,929,893 downwards.
TGTTCTAGACAGTTTGTGTCCTCCGTGTCCTTCCCAAGATCTTCCATCTCTTCTAAAGCCAACAGCTCATTCTCTCCCTACATCTCTTCTGACTCTCTTTATCCTAGTTTAGGAGACCAATTTGTTGCAGTTTTCTCCTATGTATGTTGATAAGGAATAAAATAATGTAAAATCTGGGCTACAATGTGTGGTCATTGGAGGTTGCTGAGAAACTGGATGTAAAAGTAAGAGAAAAACAAGTCACCAACCAATTCTAGATTTTTGATTTGAGCAATCAAGTGATGGGTGGTATCGTTTACTTGGAAGGGAAATTTCGAGTGGGGGAGGTGAGGGCTTGGGAGATGGTAGGAGTTAGAACATCAATTGGGACATGTTACATTTCAGTTCATGTTGTATATCCATGTGGTGAAATTAAGCAGGCAATTCAATATATAAGTCTGGTGGGCCAAGGAGATTTTATGTAAATTTGGAAGTAATGAAAAGTATAGAAGTTACTTAAGCCATGGGACTGTATACATTTCAAAGGAATAACATTTTATATAAAGAAGAGTAGAGGACCCACAGGAGAGTTTTCAGAGAGTTTAAGAGAAGTCATGAAGAGGAAACTGAACTAGCCAAGGTGACTGCAAAGGAGCAGATAGTGAGGTAGGGAAAACACAGAGAATATGTGGTATTAATAAAGGCAAATGGAGAATGTGTTTTAAGGAAGAGTCAGTAGTCAATCAATATATTTGAGAGAGAGAGAGCAAGAAAAGAACAGAGAGGCAAACAATGAACTTGACAATATGAAGGCCAACAATGAACTGGACACACATGGAGGAAATTTTTTTAAAGTAGAAAACATACTTGCTTTCAATTCAAATCAAGTACAGAGGAAAAATATCTTATTCCAAGGAAGAACATTTTTGAGAAGGTCAGAGCGGATGGGATGTGCAGAATAAATGGAACAGTTTGATTTTGATACAAATAAAAACACTTAAGCTATAATAGAAGGATGGTAAGGAAGAGGGTATGGAGAAACCCAAGCAAGATTATTTTTCTCATATCCCATGTACCATAGATCTCGGAAGTCTGAGTACATTTTGTTTGTATTGCCATTATCATTTCAAACAATGTAATTTTCCTTTTCCTTCAAAGCCCTCAACTCTTCTGTGGAATGCATCATCAGACTTAGAATCTTCTGTGTTGCTATCAACCACCAAATATATAGTAATCACACTAATTCATGGAGGATTTTAGTCCCTGGATCATTGTATCCCTTTCCGTAATAACTCCTAGCATGATGATTGGTAACTGATTAAATTACACCAGTGACTAACTAAATATGTTGGCCTTTCACTTTCTTGGGCTTCTTGACTCCAGGGATCTGTTCTTGTGCCTTGATTTAGCCATAGATTTTTATAAACATACTCTTGACTTTTCAGCCCTCATATATATTGCTACTATTGAAAATCTACTTCAAGGATCTCATTCCCTGTCCACCACCTCCCACTCTAGCAATTCTGCAACCTGATGCTCTCAGAATCTTCTCAATATCAGTCTACCTTCCCTTATTTCCTTAGTTCTTCCTTACGAACGTCTGTACCATCGGCCTTCATTGTTATCACTCCTGTGTACATGCCCCTATCATCCGCACCCTCCTCTCTCCTTCCATTGTCCATGACTAGTTAAACCCAACCCCATGCTCTTTGTGCACCTTCAAATACATAGAAGACAACAGAACGAGACACCAGGATAACTAGTCTCACATTAAACTGATGAACATAAATCTCAAAGCGGCAATCCACAATGTTTAGCCATTCCGTTATACATTCCTTAGTCTGTGCGTGTGTATTTATATTTATATATATTTCTGTCCCTTTTAAAATGACTTCTCTCTCCTTCTCAAACTGCCTTCTCTTCTTTGCTCCCTTAGCTGATAATCATGTTTCATAGGCCATCAAAAAAAAAAAAAAAAAAAAAACTATCAGAAAATAAGTTCCTAATATTCTCAACACCTAAACACCTATTACTGGACAAAGACAGTATTTGTTGGTTTATGGTTAATTTTCTAATATTTTCTGATGCCTCCTCTTTCCTTGCTATGTTTGCTATGTGTCTAGCATTTTATAATACAGCAGACTAGAAGTAGATGATTTTATTTAATTATAGTAGTTGGAGAACTATGGAAACATTAAATACGTTCTTAAATTGGGTATGTGTTTGCTTATCTTTTCTTTTGTTTGTTTTTAAATGAGATTCCTTCACTCAGCTAGAACCACTGGGGGTGGGGGCATGGTGTTTGAAAATAGTCATTAATTGGAGGTGGGTGAATTTTGTGTATGGAACTAATAACAGCATAACGGAATTAGAATACAGGTGGAACAGTCACTTTTCACTAATATTTGGATAGCAAATATTTTCAGAAAATGCTTCAACACCCAAAATATTCATGTAATTTTAGGGGTTCTACCTTGAAACATATCTATGGAATCCTGGTCAAGATCCGGAGAGAGATTTTTTAAAAGTTGAGGGGATTAAGATCAGGCTGATGTTGTCAAGACAAAGGATGTTAGTAAGCGTATGTGAATGGGCAAGACGTCTATATCTGTTTCATTTTAGAGGGACCTATAACCGTGACAGGGACTACTAAATCTATTGTAAATGACTTGGGGGAGCCAAAATAATAATAAAATAAATTTGAAGTTTATTCAACAATCCACTGTGAAGATATCTACATTAGGGTGTTTATTTTTTACTGAGAGAAAAGCAGAAAGATTACTGACAAGCAGTTATGAACCAAGTATAATATTGGTGAAGTTTTAAACTAAGCATGTATTTATGTTACTGATATGACAGATTGTGGAGTCAGCAGGATTTGGTGGTTGGCTATGCAATTAATGAAATTAATTTAGCAAACTGTAATCAAACAAATATTGGAGGTTTTTTTCCTTTCTTTTTTAATGTTCAATTAGGTATTCAATTGACAGAAACACAGACTTGGAGAGATACTTCAATATTGATGCCAATAGTGGAGTTATTACAACGGCCAAATCTTTGGATCGAGAGACAAATGCTGTTCATAATATCACAGTTCTTGCCATGGAGAGCCGTAAGTCGTAAGGTTTAACATTAAATTAGGATGGAGGACATTGAAAGTAGAGAGTGGGTTGTCATGAGGTGATAATTTCTCCTTGAGTTATATTATGTGCTTATTTGAATTGAGCAAAATCTTGAAAATCCCTAATTTCAAGCTGCGAATATATTTATATTCATTAACTTTATTTGCTAATATTCACAAAGTTAATGGAAAGACATTACAATAAAATAATGGGCCTGAGTTACCTTCAGAGGGCTTCCTCTTATTTCATAGTCTTATTTCATAAGCTGCATTTATGCTGATATAGAGTTGGTCCAGTAGCTTACAAAAAGTAATAACTTGATCTCTAACCAATACACACAGATTGCATATTGGTATTGAACTAGCCCCTGATAAGAAAAATATTCAAAGAACGATGCATAATTATACATTATGCATATTATCTACATATATATGTGCATAGATAATATGTATATAATATATACATATAGTCATATAAATCTGTACTCTAGCTTCAAAGAATGATATCGATATTGATATTGAACTAGCCCCGATAAGAAAAATATTGAAAGAACAATGCATAATTATGTTATGCATATTATCTATAAACATGTGCATAGATAATATGTATATAATATATACGTATAGTCATATAAATCTGTACTCTAGCTTCAAAGAATATTGAAATTCATGGTTTATTGGTCCTTCTTTCAATGATTTTCTCATCAGGGACTCAAATTCACACATGTACTATACATATATATGACATTTGGATCAAATTTTCTCTTGCTCCTTTTGAAGTCTATAGTGTTACGTATCTAGATTTCATTCAGGGTTTGGTCATTTTCTTATTAGAATCGTGATTTAGAGAGGCAAACCATTTTGATTGATTCTAATTGTTTCTAATAGGAGTTGCTTGAGTAAAACGGCAATGGCATGATAGCTTTATTCTCAGAGTAAATAATAAGACATTGTCCTCTTTATTAGAGAATCCATCTCAAGTCGGAAGAGGCTATGTGGCCATCACTATACTCGACATCAATGATAACGCCCCTGAATTTGCTATGGACTATGAAACCACTGTGTGTGAAAATGCCCAGCCAGGGCAGGTAAGAGCTGTCAGCACACCAGGCTCCTCGCTTGTGATTTCTTTAAAAATATCCAGCAGCCGTTGCCTTTGAAATTCTGCCAGCTTTAAGATAAAACATAATCAGCATGTCTCAGCAAAACTAACGCTTTGATGTGTAGCATAAACTAATATTGAAGGAACTTTAAAATTCTGGTTTAATTGGGATGATGAAATTTCTCAGGAAGAAAGGTGAACATTGTAAAAGTCATGGTAAGTGGTCGAGGGTTTTGACTCCTTTAAGGAGAAATCTAGCATAGGAAGCCTGATTGGGCTGTTCCCCGTTTTGCACGGCAGAGTTTGACCTTCTAAGAATTAAGCATAGTTTAATCTCGGTGTGATTTGTTCTACTCGTCCATATTGTTTGGCGTTTTGTGATGTTTACTGAGATGGTGTCATCAGTTGGTATAGTTTTTTTTTTTTCAGGTAAATGCAAACGTGAAATTTCAAAGGGACATGACTGGTTTTTCAGAGCTCTTTTTAGATTGGGTTCATATTAGTGCATCTGGTCCTTACCCCCAGGAGGACGGTATTTATTATAAGGTATACAATTGCTCTGTCCCGCCACACAAAACATAGCAGAGCACAGCAACGTGCTTTCATGTTTTCTAATTCTCCATCCCTAGGTTATCCAGAAGATCAGTGCTGTTGATAAAGATGAGCCATCCAATGGACACCAGTTTTATTTCAGCTTAACAACTGATGCAACAAATAACCACAACTTTTCATTGAAAGATAACAAAGGTAAGGTATTATTATTGTCGCCAGTAGAGGCAGCAGGTACAAACTCTCTAAGCAACTACTTTTTCTTGCTCGGGAATGCTGATTATGGAGATAACACACACACACACACACACACACACACACGCTAGCAAAGACATTAATTAAAGGGCAATGAGCCCCTCAAGTAATTTTTATCTATGGATTTGCTGTCATGAAGAAGCAGCTGCTACTTAAATCATTTCAGGCCTAAATCCAAATAGGGGAGAAGCCAGATCCATCTCTCTCTGACTTTTCTTCTAGACCTTTGAGAGCCAGCTAAATGTATTAATAAGGCTATACTACACCGGTATAACTTGAGACATTAGGAAAATAATTGGTATTTCCAGTTTGATATCAACCTAAATCAACTTTAATATTTTCAACACTAGCATCAGGTATTCTTTTATTTTTAACATAAAAATAGAAGTAATCCATGCGAAGAAATAAAAGATCTATTCCTGATACAAGGAAGTATAAAAAAAAGAACAAAATTTCCTGTCATCCTAAATCTCATTTCTCTGCTTCTAAGGTAAACACTCTTATCCGTTCCCTAAGTGTCATTATAGAACCATTTTTACAAATACCTGTAAGTATATTCTGGTTTTGCCTAAAATATATATATATTTATACACATTTTTGCTTAAAAAATATACACACAGGCACACATATATTTATATTTTATAAATATATAGGCATATATAAACAATTATATATAAACATATAGATTATAATTGTCTATATGTCTATAATGATATATATATATAAGAACTTTTAAAGGAAGTAGAACCTATCTAATTTTGAATTTATGTATTCACAGGTGTTTTTATTCAAGGTATTTATTTTCACAGAGGGGCATTTGCAACCGATAGAGAGTATTCCCCAACAAAACAGAAAATGTAATTCCTTTAGTTTGAATATGTGAATCAGGTTTCAGGAAAAAAAAATGTAGAAATAGATTTGCAACACTGGCTCATCAAAAAAAGACTTACTCAGAAGGTGGACATTGTAAGTGCTTTTTTATCTGAAGCCACCATCTTCTTTAGTGCAGAAAATCTAACTTTGACCTCAAAAATTCAATCTGAAAATAATATTTTTCCTGATCCCACTCTCTGCTTAAATGAGAACACTATCTTGTCCCTTTAGCCATATAAATGGAAGAACATTCTCTATGTGGGTAATCCCAAGCTCTCTGACTTAATCATATTTGGGACAATTCTCAGCACTTTGCTTCATCCAGCACAGGTGTCGAGAGGGGATTTTATGACCTTGACAAGAAAAGTCTATTTCCCCCATGTGTCATCATCCAGTACCACCAGGATTGTTGGACAGTACATGCACTAAAATGTATGGATTTATAGGACATCCCCACTGCCCCACAATTGAAAGATTTCCCTAAGTCAAGACCAGAGCTCCATAGCATGTACCTTGGAGGAAAGCATGTAGAAATAAGGAGATCAGTTCTTATATTGGCTTCCATCATAGGAACTGTATAGAGAACATGATGAATTTTATGATCTCCTTCCTAAGGATTGGGCTTTCTTTCACTTGGGCATTTATGCATGTGTTCCACAATCCATATTGTGTGTGTGTGTGTGTGCATGTTAAATTACAATTCAACAGCTCTGAAAAAACTTTGTGTATCAAATCATGAATACATAGATCTTAATGATTGGGAGGTAAAGAAATAGACGTGTGTGTTACTATTAAGTGTATAGAAACATACTGAAAACAATATCCTTCAACTCCATGTGTAGATTTTTAATGAACACCTCAAATTCATATCTTAAAAGATTTGTTTACGTAAAAACTTACCAGATGGAACCTGAAAATCAAACAAACAGTTTTATTCTTGCCACATCCAAAATTGGAGGTTATATGCTTCCTCCAGTCTCCTGTGAGCTTCCTTTGGATGGAACAGATTTCAGCTTGCTCTTTCATTAGAGCATTGTTAATTCTTTTATGATAAACACTGGATAAATCTTTTTGATAGCTTGGAAAGGAGATACATATTAAAGTACACTAGATGAAACTGTGATCCTATTTTCCTTCTTTATGTTTTAATTGCTGTAAATTTAAAGGATCACATAAATTCTCTAAGATGGGAGCTGGGTAAATTGCTAGTAGATAAATTATTTCTGATACAGAAATCAGTTATGTGATACAGACTTACTTATTGATCACTGGTGAAAGTTTCATAATTAAATGTTAGATAAAATAGAATATTGAACATAAGTTAAACACAAATGACCTATTATATCACTGACAAATTGTTTATATACATGGGGTTTGGGTAACGTTATATACCAATATTGATTTTTTAAAACTACACAATAATTCCTCTCCTGAATATCTATGTATACCTAAAGCTGGATTGTCTTATTTTACTTGTTTCTATATTTGGAACTAGAGGATAGATTGGGATTTTTATTTGTGCTGATGATGCTGCAAAAATATTTAATCTGTTAATTTGAATCATCCCCTTTGTAAGTGTATGGTTTGAAATTGAGGAGGAAAGGGTGTATTCTATGTAATTTTTACAAAGTTGCAGTTAAGTGATGAATAAAACTTTTCAGTTTTACTTTACAACTCTTTCCTTTGGTCATAACTGTGTAGCATGATGTAAATACATTAAAATGTATTAAAATGAACCAATACTGGATAATAGAGCTGACAAAAGAAAGACACTAAACAGAATGACTTAAATCACATAAACGTGTGATAAACTTCTTCTAGAAATTTGTATTTATTAATCCCCTTCACCTATTTCGCCCATCCCCCCACCCCCTTACATCAGTTTGGCTGGACAGTCCATCAGAAATCCTGTGTTATGTGTTTGCTTTCTCCTAGACAACACAGCTTCCATTCTCACCAGGAGAAATGGCTTCCGAAGACAAGAACAATCTGTTTACTATCTGCCCATCTTCATCGTGGACAGTGGCTCGCCTTCCCTCAGCAGCACCAACACTCTCACCATCCGCGTCTGCGACTGTGATGCCGATGGGATCGCCCAGACCTGCAATGCGGAGGCCTATGTCCTACCAGCCGGCCTCAGTACAGGAGCCCTGATCGCGATCCTCGCCTGTGTCTTGACATTGCTGGGTAGGTACCGTTACCGGCGCCTGCGCTGTAAGAGCAGTCACACCAACCAAATACCATGACCTTTCTCTTTTCTTTTGCCTTTAGTATGTTTTTGAGAACATATGCAAGTATTCTGTTCCATCGTGTTTTGTTCAATGAGCAACCCGTGTTGCAGGCCACACTTTACGATAGCATATTTAAAATAAAACTTAGAAAAAATATCAATTTCATTTTTAAAACAACAGTGAAGATAAATGACTGTTTAAACTTGATTTTTTTTTCAAGTTTACCATGTCCCAGCTGTTTGTTTTAGAATACCCTACAGAGATCTATTAGACCAGAATCTTTTCTATGTTGTTTTGATAACGTGATTACTTCAGAAATTATGGCTTTATATCCCACCTTTTTTCAGAAAAGATTTAAGGTAGATTTTTAAATTATTCACATATTTGAAAAGATTGCAATTTCAGCAATGCAAAAGTTATAATTTCCAAAGAATTAACATATTTAATTATACTCTCCATGATTATTGCATGGTTGAATAAGATTTATAACGTATATTAGAATTAGTTTTATAAGAGATTATGCAGTACCGTTTTAAAAATTGGGAGACATCCAACATCAGCATTGGGTAATGGGTTTATTCCTCAGCTACATTGTCTTTCAGAGTAGAACTTCCTACATCAAGGACAACAAGCATTTAATATTGCATCTGAGACCGACCGTACTGTGTGTTTTCTTGGGGTCTAATAGAATTTGCAAACCCATTTATAATGCATTTTTGTAAAAGCTGAATTTGGCAATGTGAGTCATCATTGTGTAATGTTTAAAAACAAGATTTATGAAGTTAGGCAAACCTAGCTTTTATTACTGCTCCCAACATAACACTTGCTTTTCACCAGCTTTATTATAAAGCTGGCTACTTAATCTAGAAGGAGAAAATAATAGAAGTGGACTGTAAGGTTGTTGTAAAAATTAAATGAGATAATCAAATGGCTACCATAGAGTGGACATGCAATAACTTTTAAGTGTTACTGATAAAGTGAATTCTCAACCTATTCACCAAGCTAAGATCTAGTTACTAATACACTGTAAATGATGTCATACAAATGTAAATTACTGCCTTCAATAACTTCAGCTAACCAAATAAATCTAGAAAGGAAAAAACTTTTCTATTTTTCAAATAACTTTACACAGGTGGCAGAAAGTCTCAGAAATTCGTTAAAACGGTAAGTAATTCTCAGTTAAAGCCTGATTAAAATAGAATACAAAGGCCCAGAGTAAATTTTGAAAAAGATGGAACCATTGCAAAGGCATCTAGATGGTACATGCATGACTCTTTTTTAACTTGGCCAGTTTATCACAGACAATTTCGATTACGTCGTCTTCAAAAGAGTAAGATAAAATTATATTCCTCACAATTTAATCATACCCAACAATTAATTACCTTTGATTTTTTTTTAAGGCTGTGTATGTAATGAATCTTCATTGTTAGAACATACTTTTACCTTTGACCTAAGGATTCCTTGCAAGTTAGGTGGCTTGATGGTTCTAATTAAGAATCATTACCTAGCTGTCACTGAAAATAAGTGAAATAGAGTTCTATAGGTTTCATTCTTGTATCTGATACATAAGAGTGTGTGAGAGTGTGTGTGTGTATACATACGTCTCCAGGTAAGATTATAGGTTTCTGTGGATTTCATCAAAGTTTAAATTTGAGCATTTACCTTTACCAGATACCAGACTCGGAATACCTCTTCCACTTCTTAGGATAAGGTGTTTGTCTTATATTTTACTCATTTCTTTAAAGTTTCTCCAAGTCTACAAAAACATAAGTCAAAACAGAGCCTATTGTACTGAAATTCATTTGGGAATTAATGGCTTTCATTTCTCAGTAAGGACTTGGCTCAGTAATCAGTATGTTCAAATACTGGTATTTCTGTTCAGAACTGAGTCTTTTTATGCCTTATTTCCTGAGTCTTTGGAAACAGATGATCAGGAGTTTGCGTATTCTTTTGGTTCCGTCTCCTCAATTACAGACTGTAGGTGTTCATACAACATGTGCCAAAGCCAACATGACTATTTGGGTGGGGGTGTTGTAGATGGGGTGCACAGCCTGGCACGGATCATGACTTCTAGTGCACAAGGGACTCATACTTTATACCTCAAGAAGTGAGGTGGATTTTATTCCTAGACATTAGATACCAGGATTTGTAACTCAACCTTTTTAGTCTTCTAAATAAATATTGCTAGAAAAAAATCAAAGTAGGGGAGCCTGGGTGACTCAGTTGGTTAAGCGTCTGCTTTCAGCTCAGGTCATGATCTCAGGGTCCTGCGATTGAGCCTCACGTCTGCTCCCTGCTCAATGGGGAGTCTCTTCTCCCTCTCCCTCTGAATCTCTCCCCTGCTCATGCTCTGTCTCTCTCTCTCTCTCAAATAAATAATCTTTAAAAAATAGTTTTAAAAAAACAAGGTAAAGGGGTGGAAATAGGGGAGAACTAGTTGAGAATCTAGTTCAATCTAAGGATGAAACTAGAGAAGCGCCTGGGCTTTTAACCCCTAAGAAAAGGTGCGTCCCTGTATGCCAAGTTTGTGTTCCAGTGATGTTTCAAATTAAAGCTATTTGTAAGATGAGAGATAGGGATGCCCTGAAGTTTCCAGAATATTCATGCTGGAAGGCATCATAGAAATCAGTTGTAGCCCAAACCTCTGCACTTTGCAGAGGGGGAAAAGGAAGTACAGCTGGGTTTAAGGATTTCGGGAGTTCATTTAACAAGTTCATGGCCACTGTGCCATAAGATTCTAGGTCTCCTTAGTGCCAATCACTGCTTTTGGATTAAACTGCAAAGAAAATACACCTTGAAAATGTTTTTTAAATTGTTCACATGTAGCCCTTTCTTTCTCAAAATTGGAAAGTCTTGTTGTCTGAAGTGGGTCATATTGACTTCATGTTTGTGTCCTTCTAACTTTATGGGTGAACTCTTTCCTGAGTTTTCTGCCATCCCAACTTTCTTCTCACCCTTTCTAATTTATTTGTACCTGAATTCTCTAATGAAAGTGATAAAGTTATCAGTCAGATGCAATTATTTTGCAAGTAGGAACATTTCATCAGTGTATGGCAAGATACTTTAGTATTCTAATGCTTGACTAAATATTTTGCCATAACATCAATTTTTTAAAGATATTTATTTAGAGAGAGAGAGAGCACACAAGCAGGGGGAGGGACAGAGGGAAAGAGAGAAAATGGTAAGCAGACTCCATGCTCATCTCAGAGCCTGATGAGGGGCTCCACCTCACGCCTCTGAGATCATGACCTGAGCCAAAAGCAAGAGTCAGAGGCTTAACAGACTGAGCCACCCAGGTGCCCTCCCCCAACACCAATTTTGTTATGCATTTTTATCATAAATTCATAATTATGGACATAGATGGTTATTTTTCAACCAAGCTGAATGCATTTTAGAAAAAAACAAATTTGAGGCACCTGAGTGGCTCAGTTGGTTAAGTGCCTCATGACCTCTGATCCTGGACCAAGCCCCATTGTAGTCAGGCTCCCTGCTGAGCAGGGAGTCTGTTTCTCCCTCTCTCTCCATCCCTCCCCCCATTTGTGTGCTCTCTCTCTCAAATAAGTAACTTAAATCGTTAAAAAAATGTATGAATGACATTAAATTATTACTTCAGTGGATTTTGAGAAATGAGCAGAAAGAATTTCAGTTGTTTTGAAATGTTTCAATATTAAATATTGCACGTGTCCAGAGAAGATTATAGCTATTTTCTTTGTTAGTCTGCACTGTTAGTTTGTTAGCCTGTGCGTTTTCCTACACACTAAAATTGTCACTGAATTTACTATATTTTGTTTTTCCATATTTGGACCTTTAGGTCCAAGTAATTGAAGTCCTGTAACATCCCCTCTGGCTCCTTGCTCTTTAGCCACAACTGGAATTAGACTGGCCCAGCTTCTGGTTTAATAAGACATTTGTGGAAACCACTGTTCACTACATGGAATTCGAGTTCTTTCAGTGTGTCCAGGAGGGCCAGCTAGGCATTTGCTGTCATGCGTCTTTTCACTTTTCTTTCCTGATCTACTGCGTGCTGAATCATATTTGCTCCTCTGCTACTGTGGCCACTCATGATTTTGTTCAACCGGAAAATATTTTCCTAGTTTTATAAGTGATAGTACTACCTAAGTAAAATATATTTTATATATATATGATTGTGGAGAATATGATGGCACTACACAAAAGATTGGTCCCCATCATAATCTGTAACAATAGTCAATAGTCCTAATGATAATAAAGGACAGAAGTGGCTAGTTTATGGTGGCACATGTGTTCCTCTTTCAAACAAATGTAAGCATAGTAAAAATTAGTTACATTTAATAAGCTCCTACTAAGTGCTAGACGTTAGCTAGATGCTTTATGAGCATGGTCTAATTTAATTCTCACAACACATTTTCTAGGCAGGTATTAGTAAATAGTATTATGCCCACTTTGTATATTAGAAAACTGTAAATTAGGGGAGACATGCACAAAGTTATATGGTGTCACAGCCAGGACCCAAACATAGGTGGGACTGCCTTCTGGATGTCCTTTATAAGGTATTTTCCCCTATGTGTTTTCCAATAGGAGAGACTTGTGTGTCTCTGGGAAATGCCTGCAGATCTGTGTGTATCACAGCCCAGGTACTGTCGAATTGGAGCTATCAGAATCTTTGATCTGCTTTACAAAGCAGCTTTATCACTTCTTTGGTTAACTCTAATTTACAATATCCTCCAATTACTTCCAACCTTGAGAAAACACATCAGGAACTGTATATGAGAAATTTGAGATTATACTTCATTATAACCAAAATATATAGTAGACCAGTTGTCTTTGTACACAAAGTATTCATAGTACTTAGGTCAGTTTTATGTCTGTCTTCATACTCAAATCATTCTAACTAGCACATTTAATGGAGAGGAAGTCTGTGCTACTTTTTGGGGTGTAGGGGGAAGCTCAGTTTTGGTTGTAATGAGATGTTTCCCTGTCTCCAGACACGGGGAGCAGCATCTTTTCTGTACAGATGAGCCGCAGAACTCCGGCTGGACACATTCATCATTCCAACAGACTGCTGGCATTAGAAATTTGACTAGAATTATTAAATCCTGAATGATTTTCCTATATCCCTACCTCTCCTCCTGACTTAGTCCCTACTTCCATATGTTTAAAGGGGAATCAATCAGCCTTTACTCTTCTCTTCCATCTCCCACCGCCAATCAGTGCCCCCAAAATATGAAATTTTACTTTGTTGATTCTTGAATCTATGCCATGCTCTCCCTTGGTGCTGCACCTGATTTCGCCCTGGGTCTCTCGTCACCCTCCTGAATTAAGGCAGTGACCTGTCTCTACCAGACCCAATCCACCAGCATCACAGGCAGACTAAGCTTTTGCAAAGCAAATGTGACTGTGACACACGCCAGCTTAACATAAGATTTCCATGGCTCCAGTGGTCTACAGGTGAAAATCACAGACTTTCTATGGCCTAACTGCTCTCTACCATTTCAACCTTCAGCCAAATTGCAGAGCTGCTCTTTTTCAGACTCATCCTGCTTCGTCTTACCTGCTCTTACGTGACTTGCTCCTTCTGCCTGGAACAACTTTCTCCCTTCTTGCTTCGGAGTCGAGGTTGGGTGTTGTTCCTGTGTATCCCATAACACCTTGTGTATACCAGAGCATCCTTCGTGGCTGACTCACCTGTTTCATTAGTTTGTCTCTTTGTCTGTCTGCTCCCGTAGACTCCTGCTTTTAGAGGCAGGGGCTGAGTATTATTTTATCACTATGTATGTAGCCATAAAATGCTGATATGACATGTAGAGGGCATGCCATACCTGCATGCCGAATGAGACCATGAATGATTTGAATGTATTCATTAGTGGAAAAGAGGGTTTGATTTTATTGTTGTCCTTATCCATAAGTAGTTTCTCCAAGGGGCGCAGATTTTCCCATTTCCTAAGATTATATGATTTTAGGGCATTTTGTCTGAAATCCAGCCTGTCTCCTCATTTTTTTCCTATAAAGTGGATATGGCACACACTCAAATTATATTTTTGGGTTAATAGCCCTGGAGATCTGTAAGGGCTCAAGAAAAAAAATCTGAATATATGATTTTCTGAATATATCTAAAGATAGAGAAAATACTGCAGTAGATATTTCAAGGATACCATATTTGTTGTTAAAATTCTGCTTAAGTTTTAGTTTAAAATGCTATCATTGATATCTAGTTTACCTCATTCACATGCTTGGATTTTATCAAATATAAATCTTCATTTATTCTTTGTGACTATAAATAATAGAGTAGGTTCATAAGTACAAGTTCAAATTCAGGCCTTCTGTGACTGAGGATCTGCATATATCTCTTATTCCACAGCACACAGATCCAGACAAAATGACAAGTTGAATTCTCTCATCCTTTAGATCTTAGCTTAGTTGTCACTTCCAATGACCTCCGTCTTTGATCACCAGACTGCACTAGTACCCGTGTATTTTTCCTCTCATTTCACTTTTTAAAACATAAATTATTTCTTTGCCTGAGACATTTCAGAAGCATCAAATGTACTTACATAAAATCCAAATGGTTCTCATGGCCCACAAAGCCAGACATGTTCTGACACCTGCTCACCTCTTGAAGGTATCAGGCCATCTAATCCTTCACTCATCCTGTAGGAAGAACCACACAGCTGCCTTTCCATTAGTTTCAAACATGCCACCCTGTTACTGAAAGATTTTTCCTAAATCCCTGTACCTTTTGGGCTCACACTACCCTTGATAACCAGCTTCAGTGTTTCCTTCTCAGGGGGCAGTCTTAACCTAGTGATTAAATTAAGCATGGTTCACAAACATGATTCTTTGTCTTTTTAATTGAAGTATACTTGACATACAATATCCTATTAATTTCAGGTGTACATTCTAGTGATTCGATATTTTTATATGAAATGATCCCCATGATAAATCTAGTTACCATATATCACCATATAAAATTGTTACAAAATTATTGATTATATTCCCTATACATTACATTCCCATGTCTTGTCTTATAACTGAAGGACTGTACAACTTAGTCTCCTTTACCTATTTTGCCTATATAGTACACCTATATAGTCATTCCCTACTCTGGTAACCCACAGTTTGTTTCCTAGGAGTCTGTTTCAATTTGTTTTTTAGATTTCACATATAAATGAACTCACTCAGTATTTGTCTTTCTCTGAGATATTCTAGACGCATCCATGTTGTTGCAAATGACAAGATTTCATTCATTGTTGTGGCTGAGTAATATTTGTGTGTAGGTAGGTGTGTATATATACATATATGTATACATTATATGTATAATTATAATATATATATATATATAATATATATATAGAGAGAGAGAACATACAGTAGGGAGATTCCTCAAAGCATATCTCTTTGAATTGGTGCTTTCATTTTCTTTGGATAAACACCCAGAAGTGGAATTACTCGATCTTATGGTAGTTTTTACCTTTTGAGGGAACGCCATACTGTATTCTGTAGTGGCTATACCAATTCACATTCCCACCAACAGTGTGCAAGGGTTTTCTTTTCTCTACACCCGTGCCAACACTTATTTTTCGTCTTTTTGACAGTTGTCAGTCTGACAGGTGTGAGGTAACGTTATGGTTTTGAATGGCATTTCCCTAGTGATTAGTGATGTTAAGCATCTTTTCATGCTCATGTTGGCTATCTGTATGTCTTCTTTGGAAAAATTACTATTCAAGTTTTGTACCCATTTTTAATTGGGTTGTTTGCTTGTTTGTTTTTGATATTAAGGTAAGTTCTTTTTATATTTTGCATATTAACCCCTTATCAAATATATGATTTGCAAATATCTTCTCCCATTCAAAATGGTGCCCTTCACTGTGCCAAAACTTTGATGTATTCCCAGTTGCTTCCTTTAGCTTTTGTTACCCTGCCTGAGGAGACTGGTCCAAAAAATATTGCTAAGACCAATGTCAAGGAACTTACTATGTTTTCTTCTAGGAGATTTATGGTTTCAGGTCTTCCTTTCAAGTCTTTTAATCCATTTGGAGTTTCTTTTTGTTTATGGTGTAAGAAAGTGGTCAGGTTTTCCCAATACCATTTCCTGAAAAGACGGTCTTTTCCCTGTTGTATATTCATGCCTCCTTTGTCATATATTAATTGACTGTAATTGTGTGTTTATTTCTGGCCTCTCTTATCTATTCCATTGATTTATGTGTCTGTTTTTGTGGCAGTACCATACTGTTTCGATTACGGTAGCTCTGTAGTATAGGTTGAAAGCAGGGAGCATGACACCTCTAACTGTTCTCTCTCAGGATTGCTTTGGCTATTTGGGGTCTTTTGAGGTTCCATATACATTTTAGGATTCTTTGTAGTAATTGTGTAGAAAATGACATTGGTAATTTGAAGGGATTACATCGAACCTGTAGTTTGCTTTGGATAGTATGAACATTTTAAAATAATTTTTTTTTCCAATTCATAAACATGGTTTATCTCTTCTTTTAATTTGAGTCATCGTCAATTTCTTTCATCAGTGTCATAGTTTTCAGAATACAGGTCTTTCACTACCTTAGTTCAATTTATTCCTAGGTAATTTTTAAAAAGATTTTATACATTTATTTTGAGAGAGAGACCAAGTTAGAGGGAAGGGTAGAGGGAGAGGAAGAAGCAGACTCCCTGCTGAGCTGGGAGCCTGATGAGGGGCTCAATCCCAGGACCCTGGATCATGACCCAAGCTGAGGGTAGACGTTTAACCAACTGAGCCACCCAGGCACCCCCTTAAGTAATTTTTTTAATGAAGTTGTAAATGTGATTGCTTTCTTAATTTCTCCTTCTTGATAGCTTGTTATTAGTGTAGAGAAATGCAACCTATTTCTGTATGTTAATTTTGTATTGTGACTTTTACTAAATTCATTTATTCTGGTAGTTTTTGGTGGAGTCTGAGGTTTTCCATATACAGTATCATGTCATTTGCAAACAGTTTAATTCTTTTCCAATTTAGATGCCCTTTTTTTTTTCCCTTGCCTAATTGCTATGGCTAGGACTTCCTATACCATGTTGAATAAAAGTGGCAAGAGTGGATAGTATGGACATTTTAAATGTATTCCTGCCTTTTTCCTGATCTTAAAGGAAAAGCTTTTAGTTTTTTACCCTTGAGTATGATGTTAGCTGTGGGTTTGTGATATATGACCTTTCTAATGTTGAGGTGTGGTTCTTCTGTACTCACATTGTTGAATTTTTATCATAAGTGGATGTTGAATTCTGTCAGATGCTTTTTCTGCATTTATTGAGATGATATGATTTTTAAACTTCATTTTTGTTAATGTGGTATATAATGTTGATTAATTTGCAGATGTTGAAACATCCTTGGCATAAATTCCACATAATCATGGGGTATAATTCTTTTACATTTTTTAAGGTTTATTTATTTAGATAGTGAGCAGGGGGAGGGGCAGAGGGAAAGGGAGATAAGCAGACTCCACATTGAGCAGGGAGCCTGGGACTCGATCCCAGGACCCTAAGATCATGACCTGAGCCAAAAATCAAGAGTCGAACGCTTAACCAACTGAGCCACCCAGGTGGCCCATGGGGTATAGCTCTTTTAATGCAATGCTGAATTTCGTTTGCTAATAGTTTGTCAAGGATTTTTGCATCTATTTTCATCAGGGATATAGGCCTATAATTTTTTTTTTATGACTTTAGTTTTGATATCAGGGTAATGCTGGCCTTGTAAAAGGAGTTTGGAAGCATTCCTTCCTCTTCATTCTTTGGAGAGTTTTTTTTTTTTTTTTTTTTAAGATTTTTTTTTTTATTTATTTATTCGACAGAGACAGAGACAGCCAGCGAGAGAGGGAACACAAGCAGGGGGAGTGGGAGAGGAAGAAGCAGGCTCATAGCGGAGGAGCCTGATGTGGGGCTCGATCCCGGAAAGATGGGATCACGCCCTGAGCCAAAGGCAGACGCTTAACCGCTGTGCCACCCAGGCGCCCCTAGAGAGTTTTTTAATTACTAATCCACTATCGTTACTTGTAACAGCCTATTCAGATTTTCTGTTCATAATTCAATCTTGAAAGGTTGTGTTTCTAGGAATTTATTTTTTTCTAGGTTGTCCTATTTCTAGTGTATAATTATAGTAGTCTGCTAGGATCCTTTGTATTTCTATGGTATCAGTTTAACCTCTATTTCTGATTTATATGGGTCCTGTTTTTCTCTAGAAAACTCTGGCTAGAGGTTTATTGGTTTTGTTTCTTTTCAAAAAAAAAAAAACAGCTCTTAGTTGTGCATTGATCTTTACTATTTTTATGTCTCTATTTAATGTATTTATACTCAGATCGTTATCATTTCCTTCCTCTTCTAACTTTGGAATTTGTTCATTTACTACTTCTCTTAGGTGTAAAGTTAGGTGGTTTATCTGGGGTTTTGAGGTAGGCTTGTATCACGTGCTTTAGCTCTCCACATGTTTTATTTTTCTAGTTATCTTGTGATTGATTTCTAGTTTCACACTGTTGTGGTCAGAAAAGATACTTGGTATAATTTCAATCTTCTTGAATTTATTGTAACTTGTTTTGCAGCTTAACGTGTGATCTAGCTTGGAGAATGTTCAATGTGCACTTGAAAAAAAAAGTGTAGTCTGAAGTTTTTAGATGAAATGTTCTCTGTATATCTGTTAAGCCCATTTGGTCTAATGGGTTGTTTAAAGCCAATGTTTTCTTATTGATTTTTCAGTCTGGATGATCTATTCATTGATGCAAGTAGGGTGTTAAAGTCCCCTTACTATTTTGTATTAC
Organism: Ursus americanus; assembly: GCF_024610735.1. Lineage (NCBI taxonomy): Eukaryota > Metazoa > Chordata > Mammalia > Carnivora > Ursidae > Ursus > Ursus americanus. The sequence goes on along the minus strand of NC_142145.1, from coordinate 10,911,032 downwards.
TGTCAATTTTTCCCTTTATGTCTGTTATAATTTGCTTTATATATTTACATGCTCATATGTTGGGTGCATAGATATTTACAAATGTTATATTTTCTTCTTGGAGTCAGTTCTTTTTAAAGTGTATTTCGTCTAATATGAGTACTTCTCCAGCTTTATTTGGATGGAATATCTTTAGATCTAAAGTGAGTCTTTCGTAAGCACCATATAAATTGGTCTTGTTTTTATCCATTCAGTCACCCTATGCCTTTTGATTGATTCATTTAGTCCAGTTACATTTAAAATGTATTGATAGGTATATGCTTGTTATTTTACTGTTTTTATAGTTCTTCTTCTCTTGATCTCTTGTGGTTTGATGGTTTTTGGATTGTTAGGTTCTTTTGTAGGTTTGGTTTTGGTTACCATGAGGTTTACCTATACCAACATTATATACATATATAGTAGTCTGTTTTAAGCTGATAGTCAATTTCCAATGCATTCTAAAAGTACTATGTTTGTACTCTCCCCCACACACATTTTATGTCCTGATATCATACTTTACATCTTTTTCATTTAATTTTCATACGATTTTTAAGTGGCTGATCCATTGTCTTTATTTTTTAGTTAATGGCCTTTTCCACTTAAAGAGGACATTTTAACTTTTCTTGGAAGTCTGGTTTAGTGGTGATGAACTCCTTGTCTGGGAAGTAGGGATCTTGGGCACACTGTGCTGGGGCTTAGTGGGATGGCTAGAGCTAGACCAGGTTTGACCTGGGTGGGGGGGGGGGGGTGGCTGCTGGGCACGCCATGCTTGGGGCACCTTGGCCAGGGACGCCAAGGTATGTTCCCCCAACACCTGCAATTCTTTATCATGAAACCTGTGTATTTCTTTTGTGGCAGTTATCACGATTTGCTTTGCTCAAATTTAAGAACATCTTGAGAGTACTGATCTTAATTTTTCTTTTTTTAAACCAATGTATTCTTGGGGCCTAATGTAGGAAATGTAGGAGGAAAAATATTTTGGAATGAATTTGTAAATAGTATTTATCACATTCTGTTCATTTTCCTCTCTTTGCCCCATATTTTAAGCTTCTCTAGAATAGATTTGATATCTCTATTATATAATTCAAATTTTAGCAAGATCCAGAGGAATAGGGACTATATTAAGATTTTATTATAGAAATTTATCATATATGACCTGTTATTGTGCTTACTATACATATGTATTTTTAATTTTACAAATATAACTCAATCTTTATAAGATAGTTTCTATGAGTTAAGTTCTATTATCCCCATTTTGAAGAGGAGGAAATTGAGGCAGGGCAAAGTAAAATATCCTATCTAAGCCCACATATTCAGGAAATAGAGGCAAGGAGTCAGTGTAAATGTGGGTTTAGGCAAGGGATTTGAGGTACACTCCAGGAGTTACACTATATAATAATTGGTTCATTAAGGTAGTGAGATGAGCAAGAGGTAAATACAAGGAGAAAGTTAAGTTAGAGTCCAAGATGACCTGGAAGTTTCTGGTTTGGGTATTCTTTTGAGAAAAGAACACAAGATAGAAACAGATTGTAGTTAATGGATTTAAATCTGCAAAGAGACATTTGGGCAGAAAGTGGTTAGAGTAAAATAATATATGGCAATTATAATTTTTAATTGTTACTAAGTATTTACTATATTCTAAGCAGTCCATATGTTTTTATTATCAGTAATTATGACTAGTCATTTATGAATATGGTCTGACTTTATTCAGAGAGATAGATGGGAGAGTTATATGTCAGAGACCTCACCAATTGCCATATATAGAAAATAGTTGAATTCCTGGGTTTTATTGAGCTCATGTTGAAAGAGTATTGGGTGAAAAAATTTGAGGAACATTTACCCTAGGTATTACCTAGAGAAGAGAGACCACCAGACCATAATTTGAAAGGAGAGAGTGAAATGTTTAATTTTAAAATTGTAAGAATTCCTGTAATAGTCCATTAATTCGAGAAAACTCACCCATATCATGTTTCCTGGTTGAAGTCCTGTGTCAAATATGATAGTCATGCCATGTAAACTAAGGGCTGACTGGTACCCATCGGATTGGGCAGATGTTAACAAGACCAGTGGTGATCTTAATCTGACGGGAAAAAAAGAAAAACTCAGATTTAGTTTCAGGGCAATCAGGATATAAGAATGTGGAAATATGAAATAGGCTACTTTTATAAAAAGAAAAGTCAGTAAAATTGAGTGTAGTTGAAGATAAATCATTGGAAAATTTTCAATGACCTGTTTTTTGGTGAAAGTATGGAACTCTGGTATAGCTCCAGGCATGGAGAAAGTGGTGGGAATTTGGAAGTGACACTGAAAGGAGTTGAGATGTTTCTCTATCATGGTTGTTTCTGATGTGAAGCCATCAAAGTTCAAGTTCAAAATTAAAATTCGTGAAAATTAGTGCCAAATGGAGAAAATGTAACAGTTTTAGTAATATTTATGCAAATAAACAGGATCAAAAGACAGTGAAGAGTTAAAAAGAAACAAAGTTACTGAAGAGCTAAGTTCTACTCCCACATGGATGTGGGTAATCACTTATAATAAATTGCTGAACTTGGATACAGATTGTACTAGCAGATTTTTCATTTAGAGTAGGTCATTTTTCAGTTACACCTAGTAGACACAGTAATAATTGTAGTTAATAGTTGTTTCACTGTTCAATATGTCATTTGGCAATAAAATTTTATAGTATACCTTAAGATCATACACAATTTAGATTTTCTAGTATTTTTGAATCTTTCATTTTATCCAGAGAAATATATTATGATTTGCAAGTGTGAACCACATATGTAATTTTAAAATTTCACGTAGCCTCATTAGGAAAACTAAAAAGAAGCAACTGAAATAAATGCTAATAACATATTTAATGCATTAGCCAACTATTATAATTTTAACATGTAATCAATAAAAATATAGTTTAACAATTTTCTTGAACATCATGTTTATTTTACACTAAAAGCACATCTCAGTTCATGTTTCAAATAGGGATAGCCACACTTCAAATGCTCAATAGCCACATGTGGCTAGTAACTACCATGTTGGATAGTGAAGATTTAGACAAACATTTTATTGACCAATAAATTCTGATTATTTATAGAGACCATAGAGAAAATAGGTGACAGTGGCTTATCCTTCAAGTCTTACCTCCATGTCATCTCTTGTGAGACTTTCTCTGAGCATCCTGGCCAAAGCATACCATCCCATACATATTTACCTAGCATGTGTTATATTGCTATATAATTATTGCATTATATAATAGTTACTTTTTCTTATATAAAATATTGAACTTCACAATGGCAAGAGTTATCTCCATATCTCCAACCCATACTTTATTTAAATCAACAAATAATTATTGAGTGCATATTTACTATCAAGTATTGCTTTTTGTGCTCAAGATATATCTATGGGGAATAAAATCGCTGACCTTATAGGGATTACAGTTGCAGAAAATCAATGTCCAGTAAAAAATGTTGAATTAAAGGAAATTTAGGTTTTAATTTTTGGTGGGTCTCTAAACAATAGGTTAAACTTAAAGTGATGTTTAACAAGTATAAGGTCTTGCAATTTGATTTAAAGCAAGAACCTTTTTATAGAGTTTTAGGATGCTTCTGGCTTGATAATAGTTCACATGACTGAGTGGTTTTAAATGAATTGACTCAAAATTTGAAATAAGGGAAATAGTTTTTCTTTAATATAAGTAGGCTTATCTAGCAGTGGTACCAATTTATATCACATCTGCAGAATTCTGCCTGCTTCTGGGGACCAAAACTGAATATTGAGAATTCAGACATTTGCAAGCTTAGAAAATCCAGTGCAAGGGATTCAGGATGACAATGAGGTATTGAATTCAGCAGCTGAGAATACACTGTAAGTGCTTCTGGAGCAAACTTGGATGACTTTTAAAGTGTCTGCTGTCTTTAAGAAATTAAGATACTTGATGGTGGCAGTTCATTGGAGAGGGGGCTTCTTAATTGTGGGGACCAATAATGTTGTGGTTAATCTCCAGGAAGTATGTTAGGTGGGACTGAAGTACTTTCAAGATGATTAAGTAAAAATGGACATGTATCAGTCACAGACCACAGTGATGTGGAGAATATAGGGGTCCACTACTTTATAGTATGCTATGGGTTTTACACTTCTATATATTTCTTTATCTTCCCTTTTATTTCTTTCAATTTGAGAGAATGGTGCTCTTCTGGTTTGCATGCTTCTTTGTGTCTGTACTTTCTCACAGTGAATTGCATTATGTTTTATACTGTATTTATCTTTGTAGATATATAGCTACCAAGTTTGAGCTGCTTGGATGCAGGGATCCTGTTATGATTTTGCCAATAACTAGCACTATTGCCAAATAACTGGGATACTCAGAAAATGTTGGAGGTTAAAGAACTGAATTCTAAAACAGAAATTTAAGTTAACAGTGTGCTTTTGCTGCCGCAGTTGTATTCTAATTGCTTTCTTAACATCTTAGCTTCCCTTCTTCCTATCCTAAGTCCACTCAGAATGATTTAAAAATACATATATATATGATACCATGCAGTCCTTAAACCAAGAGGTTATCTCCCACCTCTTAAATGTATTCTATGTATTCTTAAAAATACATATATACATATGATCATATCATGCAGTCCTTACACCAAGGTGGTTATCTCCCACCTCTTTCTTTACCACCCAGCCTTGTCATCTTTGCTAACTGCTTGATTGTGCCAAGTATAATCTTCCATGACACCTCTCCACCCCCAGCCTAGCCTCAGCCTTCAGGGACATGTAAATCTGCCTTGTGTGGGTCTGTTTCTTCTCCTCTAGACCTTTAAAAGATCATGTTTCCTTCTTTTGGAATAATTATCACAGTTCTACTTTAACATTTAATTCTCATTATTTAATAGTCTGCCCATTTCATTATAAGTTCTATGAAGAAGTGTGCTATGCTTTCGTCATACCTAATGCCTGTAATAAATGGTTAACACACATTTGTTGACCATATGTAAATTCATGAACAACCAACACATTGTTAAGTGCCACCTGTCTAATCTTTTCTGTCTCCACTCAGAAGTATCATCCATATGACAGAAAAGACATATGAGAAAAACCTCTTAAACTATATAATCTTGTGCTTACTTAAGCGGAAAATATTCTTTTTAATACAGGGATTATCTCCATAGACCCTGAAGAGCACTTAACACTTGTTCTACGTAAAGGTTAAATTTTATTTTTTATATGTGCTCATGTAGTTAGAAATTAATATTCTCCTAAGTCATTGAAATGTTAAATTTTCTAACCTTCTAAAACACTTCATTTTTCTCAGCTTCAGGCAAGATTGAGAAATAAAATAAACTCTATAAGATATTAATATCCTTAATAGGTACCGAACCTGTGTGCCGACACACCTATGGGTTCTTTCATGTTTCACTTGTACTGAGCACTATACTTGTCAAAAAGTAAGTTTATCAGTAACATGAAAATACATTTACAATAGAACATAAGAAATAACTGTTTTATATGTTAAACATAAAAACATAAAACAATCATATATATAATATATAATAAATGACAAGATTCATTATAATTAGAGGAAGGAAAGAGATTTGAGAATTTTGAAATATTTTGCCTAAATACGGATTTAAATTAAAAGAGTATCTATTACGTAATCTCTTACTCCCTTTCTAGCCTCATTCACTTTCAGGCCCATTTCATTTCTTGCATCCTCTTGCACTCGTTTCGATATTTGCTCCCCCTCAATTCTGCTTCCAAGCTGGGTAACAGATTTCTCATATTCCTGCCTCCACCTGTCCACCCATCATGATTCTCTCTGATACTCATCTTTCCATTCTCTCTGACTTCTCAAGAAGTATTATTTGGCCCCTGTTTCTTTCTGTTGCAATTACTTTTATTTTGGGGAGAACTATGTAAAAAGTTTCGGAAGCTAAAATCATGAATCTAAAATGTTATTCATCTATATGTCTTAAAATTTACTGATGTGTCTGTCTTTCTCTAAACTAGCAAATATCACTTGCACTCTCAGCTTGTATCTCAATTACCTTCTATGGAAGCACTGGGCTCATAGTGTCCTAGAGAGTGCAAAGGTTTGGGGCAGATGGAAGTAGAGAAGACTTCATTCCCACCTATTGCATTTCATTTCAATGACCATAGGCAGGTCTTTTCACATGCCTAAGACCACCACCAAACAACAACACACGTACCCTAGAGAACTACCCTGAGCGCCGAATGATAGGTCCTATTTGCAGACATTCACTTTTCACCTTGCTGCCTTTTCTGTCTCATTTAATCTTTAGTGCACGTGCCTTGCCGTATATTTGCTACACCTTCTACTTTGCTTGTTAACCTAATTTCATTGGGTTAGAGGAGAAATTTTGAGTTCACGTTCTTGGTTGGCAGGAGGAAACAATGAAAATTTCTCTTTGGCGCACAAAGAAGTTCCTGCCACTCTACTAACTCTACTTACATTATGCCCCGATCTCTCCAATTTACCTTGGGAACATTTGTCTATAATTATCACATGTGGTTAGACTCCGTTAGTTCGAGTTACTTGCCCAAGATCACACAGCTAATATGTGAAAAGGCTGGACTTCTATCCAAGGCCATTTTTTTTTTTTTAAAGATTTTATTTATTTATTCGACAGAGATAGAGACAGCCAGCGAGAGAGGGAACACAATCAGGGGGAGTGGGAGAGGAAGAAGCAGGCTCATAGTGGAGGAGCCTGATGTGGGGCTCGATCCCATAACGCCGGGATCACGCCCTGAGCCGAAGGCAGACGCTTAACCGCTGTGCCACCCAGGCGCCCCTATCCAAGGCCATTTTGACAACAAAGCTATATATTTTGTTTTCAAGGACCATGCCAGAACATTACAACAGAAAGGCTTTATTTAAGTAAGTACTTAGATTTTTTTTTAAGCAGATTGAGGTAGAGGATGAGATATGTCCCATCTAGTCATTGCTTGTAATTATTCTGAATTACAGTGACGTCCTTCTTGGCTTTATATTTTTTATTTTCAGATGTATTCTTAATGCCAAACTAAGATACTTGAAATATAAATATTTCAAGTGTCTTTTAAAAAACAGGCTGAGAGTAATGGGCCCTTTGGGCCTTTTAGATCTTCAAGAAAAAAAAGTTGGCTGATGTAATACAAAGGTAATTAAATATAATTCTTTATGTTTCGAACCCCAAAATTCAAGAACACTTTTTTTTAAACTTAATTCAAGTGCCCATGAAATCTGATGTGTTTCCAATTCAGCTTTCAGTCACCCATAGCCTGAGTGAAGCAGAATCTTTCTTAGTAGCGTATACTTATTAAAAATACAAAGAGCGTATTCAGATGGTTTAAACCCAAATAATAGCCAGTGTATCTGGTTTCCTTTGCTTTCCAGTACAACCCTGTGCTTTATTATTTATTAATTTTGATAAATCTGTCTTTGGCTAAGCGGAAAATCTCACATCCTCTCTCTCCAGGTAGAATGTGTAAAGACCAAGTTCAGTATTTCATCCTGAAAGTGAGACTCAGTTTACCATAGAAAAGCTTTTACTCTTCATATATGGCCTGACATACTGGGTTTTATTTAACAGTGGAGTTTCTTAGACAAGTACTAGGCATTTCTTCAAAGAACCTGGCCAAATGCTAAAATCCATTTCCTTCTAAAATTGCAGTTGTTAAATTAGACCTAAAACATTTATGAATGTCACTTTGCCTTTCCAGCAATTAAGGAGTTCAAAAAAAAAAAAAAAACGCTTTGTGTTGCATAGCTTTGAAATTATTATATTTATCCTGAACTGGCCCTTCAATTTGCTCTAGCAAATACTTCGGAGGTTGCCTTAAAGAGGGAGATATCAGTTCTGAACAGGTGTGGAAAAGGGTTTCTTGATGTATAAAAATGTCCTGTTTTAAAGGCATTTTAGCAATTTCAGCCCATCTGCTGTGATTCTGTCATGCAAGTAGATGGCCGACTCATTTCTCTTTAAAGGGCAGGAAATCTGTCAGTCAAGATCGCAGGCCTAATTTCACCATGATGGGGGGCAGTTGGTGATTTACTGGAACTGACCCTGTCTCCTTGTTTTAGTGTTGATCCTCCTCATCGTCACCATGAGAAGACGGAAAAAAGAGCCTCTCATTTTTGACGAGGAGCGAGATATCAGAGAAAATATCGTGAGATATGACGACGAAGGTGGGGGAGAGGAAGACACAGAAGCTTTCGACATGGCCGCACTAAGAAATCTCAATGTCATCAGAGATACCAAGACTCGGAGGGATGTGACTCCAGAAATTCAGTTCTTGAGTCGACCAACTTTTAAAAGCATCCCAGATAATGTCATTTTTCGAGAATTTATTTGGGAGAGACTGAAAGAAGCCGATGTGGATCCCTGTGCTCCCCCCTATGATTCCTTGCAGACGTATGCATTTGAAGGAAATGGCTCAGTGGCTGAATCACTCAGCTCCTTGGATTCCATCAGCTCAAACTCTGATCAGAATTACGACTACCTAAGTGACTGGGGGCCTCGCTTTAAACGACTCGCAGATATGTATGGAACCGGCCAGGAGAGTTTGTACTCATAGCCCCGGAACCTTAATTTGAAATGTACTGAAGAAAAAGTAAAAGCAAAAAAACAAAAACAAAAACACCCACTACGTACAGAAAATGAGAACTTGACTTACTAGAGAAAACGGTTGTAAATATTTCTCCATTTTTAACTGTTTAGGTTTTTGCCTTGGTGAAGCATATCTTCATTAGACTTATCCAAGGGACTGCACTGACCACAGACGTTGAGCATTTGAAGGCTTTTTGATAAAACGAAATGCTCAGTGGTTTGTGAATAGATAGCAACTCTCAGATACCTGCAAAGCACCTAACCTTGATGAGTATGTAGTGCCCTGTGTTGTCCGTGAACCAAGCGTGGCCTGTACATACCTTCACGGTACTGCCGGTGAGAAGAACAGAACACGATGTGCCATTGAAAAGTCCTGGAACTTCTTGCATATCAAAACTTGGGACAAATTTAATTTACAGTGTTGTTTTTAGCTTGCTAGGTCATAGAATCCAGCAGAAGTTTATTGCTGTTGGTTGGCAAATATATTTCATTTAGCAATATATAAATTCTTAGAAAATCCTCCCCAATCCTTCAATACAAGCCAATAAAATTTGGTTTAAGGCAACATAAACCGTTGTTTAGCAAATAAATTATGAAGTGTTCCAAATAAGAAAAAGGTAAATCATTCTTGAAGTCTGCAGTCGTTTTGAGATGCTTGTGTAGGTATGAAAAAAGTTGCTGTCTATTCATTGATTTTTATTATCTCTTCTGATTTATACAGGAGACTATCTTTCCTTTTTTTATCTGACACATGGTGTTCTATTTATTTTGGAGCTCCAATCTCCACTACATTCAGGTCCATCTGACTGCCTCATAGCATTAAGCTCATCAGAACATGCTGATTTTTCTCCAGTCTGAGCTACATGAGGGAAAGGAGGCATGGAAATGGAGAGAAAAATAGCAGAACAGTTGAGCCTTGCTGCAGTTCACATCTCCGAAAGGAGCACAGCGACCAGGACATATAAGTTGTTCATCTGAGCCATTAGAATGTACCAAACAGTGGAATAAAAGATTTGTATTTTAGAAAAAGATTTCAGAGAGAATTGAGATTTTTTTTTTTCTGATGCAAGAATTATTTTTGAAGGTCTATATGCTCCAAAGACTTTTGAGACTTTGTTTTCCCCAGCCTCTTTTGCTGTAAACATATTGAGTAAAAGACATTTTTTTACTATATCTTAATGTAACATTATAAATTTCAAAAATCCATCTTTAAATTCTGATGCAGATTTGTTCCTCAAGAATTTACCAAGCAATGTAGGATTTCTGTGCTGGTTTAGATGGGCGAAGTGAGGAGAGCAATTTCCAGTGATCACATGTGTTTAAGTTTGCGATGGGCTTCTTAGAATTTTATGATTAAAATAATCTTTCCACCTCTCTTTTTCCTAGAATAGTACTAGTTTAATGTGCATCTATTTCAACAAGAATGGATTTTTTTTCTTTCATTTCTCCTTTTAAAAATTATTTATTGGGTTCCTAGTAAATCTACAGGTAGTGGATACTGTATAGGAAATTACATTTTAAAAGTGCTTCTTTCTGAAAGACACTGGAATCAGACTATCAATATTTGGATTACATGAGGAGAAACCAGGATTCTATAAACCTACAGCTCATCTCTAGAAATACAGTACATGAAAGTGGCCTTCAGCTTCATCAAAATAAATAATTCAATAAGTCTGATTATCTGCAAACAGTCCTTTCATTTGAATGGAGTTTTGTAAACATTGTTTCAGGACTAGATAGATATGCTTCTTGCTGGATTAATATACATATATATGAAAAACTCGTAACAGTAAAAGGTTCTGTTCATGACTTTTAGTCACATGTGTAAGCTTTTCAAATAAAAAAAAAAAACACAGTACACTTACCCAATTCAATAAAAGCAGAGTGTGGTTCAGGAATTATATAGGTGTGAAATCAGCAAGGTGCTGAGAAAACAGTTTTGTAATAATCCCCTTGTTGTCTGCAGGAAGATAAAATAGTTTAGTACATTCGGATTATGATGTCAAAACTGCTGATTGTTGCACATATCACTAAATGGAGGTTTGAATGTATTTTAGAAAAGAAACATCACACCATTCACCTGGCTTTCTCTTGTTTTCAAGTATATATATATATATAATAGTATATATATTTTTTTCTTGTTTTTTTTTTTCTTTTCATATTTGCCAGTCATAGATTGGGAAAAGAAAAGCTCAAATTTAAATAAAGATTTGAAATTCTTGCATATACCCATTTGCTCTTTTGTGTGTGGACAATTACATCAATACAGTATAAACTTGATTCAATGGTATTTTTAAAAAATGCTTGAGATAGCTGAAAGAATGCCCCTAATTCAGATGAAATTTATATGAAGTACTCTAGCTAAGCTTACCTGTAATGGGGGTGAATTGGTTATTTTAGTTTTCTTTTTTCTTTCGAAATCTAATGCTATGTATGATTATCTCCATAGTACTTGAGACACTGGAATAGTTGATTGATAAAATCAATGTTAAACCTTGGTAGAACATTCTCCAAAAACATTTATATAAACAGCTATTATCTAGTTACTAAAATTCAGTGGTGTGCTGGAACCAGCTAGAACCAACTCCCAAGAACCAACGATACACACCTCTTCTCAACCGTCCTTCCAGAGAGATCATTTCAGTGAATTGAATTAGCCATGGGGTAGTAGCTAGGCCACCATGGAAATCAGCCAACACTACCTGTTTTTCCTGGAGAGCCAGTTGTTAAATGTTTACCAACATTTCACTGCTTAAATTGCTTTATAAAGGAAACCTTATGATTGAAAATATAGCATGAATGTAGAGAATATCAGATAATGACATGAAGGAATTTATGCTCTATTGTTCTACTAAGTATAGATGCATGTGATAGTCCCTGGTAGGAAGTCCTTGGAGCTACAAGTAGAAAGGAAAGGATCCACTTCATTGTAGAAAATGATGGCTTAATAATTTCAAAGGCAGACAGCAGTCTGGGAAGCCAAGAAATTTAAATATTTTCCATTTGTCCATATGGGGGCACCATTAGAAACTCAAGATGCACAAAGTAATGCATATTTTTGACATTTACATTTCTTAAAAATGTTTGTATTTTACTTGTTACTGTCCATGTCAAGAGAATATGCCCAAGCCCCAATTCTGAATTATCATTGCATGATTTTAGGTCAGCAGAAAGAATATGAAAACTCTTATTAAGAAAGTGGGCTTTTACAGATCAAGCCTAAATTATCATTCTGGATTCACCCATCAGTTTCTATGTTAAAGCAATACTCTAAGGAGACAGCAAGAAAAGATTACCTCTGTGAAGGCTATGAGTAGATCTTTCTATAAGCAGTTAGATGAAGCTGGTAAACTTCTTCCTTTGACCTGAAGCTTACACCTGAGGCTGACAGCAGCGTGGTCAGGTAGCTGCAGGACGCAGGACATAATCGTGTTAGGTAAGGATAGCTGACTTTTCACTCTGCCCTCTGAGAATGTTTTAAGTTATTTTATGGTATTTTTTATGGTATTATTTTATGGTATTACGCACAATTACATTTACTACACTAGATGATAAGCAGGCACTGGCAATTATTCTCATGTAAAAACCATAGTTACATAAGGTGTAATATTTGTGTCATGGCCCACATGCCCAAAGAACTCCGTGCAAATAGACTTGTTACTTATATCCAAATATACAATCTGAGGGAGCTTAAAATAAGTTCAAATATATTGCAAGAGGCAAAAACAATCTAAATATTTTAAAGTTTTTAAGTACTAGTTGTGAATATTAATCTTTAAACTTTCAATTTTGACATCAATTGACTTACAAACTGTTTTAATTAACCTAATTGTTTTTAAATCACTATTTAAAGGTTTATTTACTGTTGATCTAATTAAAGTTGGTTATAAGAAAGCTCCAACTTTTAACTCTTTCTTGTCAGGGATGGCTGGAGGCACATACGGTATATATGACAATTAATGGAGAAGGAAATTCATTTTGTTATTAATTATACAGTTTTTTAAATTATTAATAATGTAGATTATGTGTATATAGGATGGTGTATGAAAGTTTGGCAGGCAAAACTAATGCAGTATTGTTAGCTAATCAACAGAACCAAAAGAGCAAGAAAGAAGTAATAGCATTTACATTTTGTGTTTCAGAGGAGTGGGATAAGCCCTCAAGAAAAATGGGAGTTATTTGACTCTGATTTGGCAACCATTGTAAAGTACAATTCTAGGGGTAATTTTTCAAGCAAAAACAAGGCAGCCAGTGTGTGTGGCATTCTGGCACTTTTTCATTGTTATGCTAGCTTGTACAGGCTCAAAGTTAAACTGCAAAAGGTCATGTGCCTGTGTGTGTGTGTGTGTGTGTGTGTGTGTGTGTGTGTGTGTGTGATGGGGAGGCATTGGGAAGTATGTCTGAAGCAACGTTAAAATAAATGGTCCAAAATTATCTTATTAATGCCAATATATTATTGTCATTTGGCAAATTCTTGACAAGCCATGAGACTAGAATATCTGATATTGACTGAAGGGAGCAATATTTTATTGGCTTTAAAATTTTAATTTAAGGAGAAGGATTTTGGTATTAAAGAGAAAGCATTTAGCTGAACTATCTAAATAATTGCCTCATTTTATTTTTATTGTGTAGATGTGATCTCACTGTTCACACAGACTATGGAGTTTGAATTATTTATTATGGAATGTCACTGAGCTTTGGCCTTGACTCTCAGTGTGGTTACTACAAAGTAGCCCTGCTCTGTCGTTATAAAATCTGGGTCAGAAGCCAGTTCTAGCACATTTTTGCTATGCCCTGGATGCCATTCTAATTCTCTGAACCTTTATATCTTCATGATTAAAATTGAGTTAATTACTATCCTGTTGCAGAGGCTTGTGAGCTGATTAAGTCAAAGTGCTGTGTAAACTGCAAAATGATGTAAAAAATGTAAGGCTTTATTATGGAAAATTATGGAAATTATATAATAAGGTTGATTATATGTATTGTTATATGGTAAACACAGATAATATCTGTTTTTGGAAACATGCATTAAGGAAAAAAAAAAAGAACCATGCAATTAGTATCCTAAATTGGGAAAGAATTTTCAGAGATAATTGGCATAATTGAGTGAAACCACTACTCAAAAACAATCATTTTTGTAAGGTCTTTAAAGGTTGGGGTCTAATTCAAACCAATTCGGTCATTCATAAGAATTAAGGATATCAGTATGGGCAGGTAAAGAACAAGTATTTCCCACTCCTGATGCTGACCGAGTGGAAGATGAAGGTCTTTAGCTGACCCCAGCCTCGTTACAGAACACAAATATCCGGGAGCCAAGGAGATCTGTTGTAAGATGATAATGAATAGAAGTTATGAGATCTTCCAGACATCCAGAGGAAATAGAGTTTGGTTCTAGGGAGTTCAGAGTTTCCGTCAGTCATGAGTGGCATATGTATCATTAATAATTTATACATTTCAAAGAACTAAAGTACAATAGTATTGACTTAACATGAAAACTATCTTGTACCCGTGTTTTGATGACTTAAAAGTACTTCCAATATCTAACAGTAGCTTATTTTAGCCTTTTATAAATGAAGAAGCCATCAAAGATTAAAAAGTAATATACATAGGATACTATTGCTTTGTCAGTGATAATCTACTCATAAAATGAGTATTAATAAACTTCCTACTCAACTTTAGATATTAGTTATCTGATTATTGGAAGCTCATATGAACAAGCATTACAGACAAGTACATTAATAGCTATGTAATTACTGAGAATGTTGAGAAGTATAGCATACTCATACTCAAAGACATTAACTCTTACATTTTTATTGCATTAATTTATGAAATAATACTAATGGTTTTGATTTTTATAAGCCGTAAAAATTATATGCTTCGCTACTGTTTCATGCTGTATTTTTTTGTGAGTAAACACTATTTTTTTTAATATCAAGATCTGGCATAGACAGTATGTGATCAATACTTCAAAAGTAATCAACTTTTTAAAACAGATCACTATACAGCAGTTGCATTTTGCCTGTAACGACGTTTAAAGGAAAAAAATAAAAGAAAAAGGAAAAAGAACTTACTACAAAAATTCAATATTATGTTTCAAATTGCATATATACAATGAGCATACACACACACACACAATCTGAGGCTAAATGCTAAATTGGAGCTTTTAACATCTTTTTAAAGATAATTATGGCTACTAGATGCAATCTCTACAATTAAATTATGCAGGAATGCTGAAAAATGCTACTGCACATTCGTAAAGCTGTTCTTTACTATAGATTCCAGAATTTTTTTTACAAAAGTTAGAGAAATGAGTGATTCATATAAGTAAAATACACAGCATAACTTTCAATGAAACTATTAGTGCATATTTAAGAGGCTCTATTATATTAAAAAGAATTGGATCCTTTTTTCTGCAGTGTTTTTACTCACACAAGAGTCACTTGAATAAATCGACATAAAATAGTTTTTAAAATGCTAATTCAATTAACTGCAAAAATCAATCCTGAGAATGTAGTTCCATTTAGCCTTGGAAATGAGACATCAAGTAAAACCTTGAGTTCTGAATGTATGTCAGAACCTGAAAAGATAATTTTTGTTCAGCCCAAGCACTGCCTCTCAGGCAGCCAGTCTGCTGGAGTACTAACTATTTGAGATTTTTTTTTTTTTTGCAAATAAAGGAAAGTACCATTTCATAACTATGCAAGTGAATGGCTGTATACAAAATGCACAACGAATATGAATCAATTTGGGAAACCAGGCAGTGATAGTATGAGTGCTTGGTTTATGGCCATGATTCCTTGATGTGTGCTTTGCTGTGCTTAAAAATTTTAAGAAATTTTGCACATTAATTTACTACAGAATAAAATAACTTCCCAAATTCTTGATAAAACACCTGAGACTTGCAATGGCTAGTTCTTTAGTCCTCACTCTCAACTGTGACAGTAATACCAACTTGGCTTCCAATTTGTTCCTCCTGACCACTTGGTATAGAAAATGAATCCTGTTGTAATTAAAGTTCAATGTTTTCTTCTAAGTAACTGATTTTTATATAAAATTATCAATAAAAATGTTCCATTGATATGTCACTTTAAGTTTCAGAAAGATCAAATGTAATATGTGATTCCAGTTTTCTCACAAGCCCGTGGACTGCCCAAGGAAGGCATTGTTATAACTATTTCAATGGTGAAAAATTGAAACTCAGAACAATTTTAACTTATTCAAGGAGACGTGTGGAGTAAGTGGTAGAGAAGAAAAAAGAAAAATATTTTGCCTATTATAGTCTCTATTATCATAGACTTTCAAAAAAAAAAAGGTAGTGTTCTGGTTTGGGAGGATAAGAAGACAATTGAAACTCATTTTAAAATCAGGCTCTCCAATATTAATTAAGCTTTAGTTTCCTTACAAATAGTATGAGACTTCTTTACTCTTAAAAAAAAAAAAAGAAATCCTAATTGGGACAATGACATTAAATTGTGTTTCAAAGTAATGAGAAAACAACAAATATTTATATTGCCAGAAATCCAACACTTCAACGCTATGTTCCAATTTATCCCCTATTATCTCTCTGAAGGGGTCCATTGTCTTAAGAATGTACAATACCATAGCAATATGGCAAACTAGATATTCTGAGGGTCACCTGTCTGCAGATTTCTATACGTTTTACTGCACTGTTGTCTCTCGAAAGTGTAAGGAAAATCCTGAGAAGTCCTACACTTAATAAAAAGAAAGAAAGAAAGAAAAAAAAAAGTGAATACCATAAAGATGAATTGTAAACGGACAGGGTGAAGTCACCCTGTGACCACTGTCAACACAATGCTGAGCTCGTGGAAGGCAGCATGGTGCCTGCATTAAGCCAGGAGCCACAGAGGTATTCATATCATTTGAGGCCTGCTGTGCCTAGTTCCCAGATTATTTTCAGTCAAATATGAATGAACAATTAAAATCACCAGACACAGGAGACAAGCCATCATGAATGAGAAGTTTCACAGAACCCCCCAAGAACCTCCAATACTGTAATTATCAAAAACACAAAAGAAAAAGCCATGTATAAAATGTTTAAGGAAATCAAACTGAGAATCAAACACAAATAAAGACATTGCCAATGATAGAGGTATGCTTGCAGAGGAACCAAATTGTACATGAATTCTCTACATGAATAATATATCCTCTTTGAAGCTAGAAAGCAGACAGAGTACATATAACATTTGACACTGCACGAGAGAGACTCAGTAAACTAAAAGATAGATCAGAAGAAATTACCTAGGCTGTGACATGGGGAGAGGAAAAAGAGCTGTGATCTATAAAAGCATAAGGGACGAGGATAAAATGTGGGGGTCAGTATGGCTTTATCCATTGTGATCTCTGTTACTCAGACTTCCAGAACAATGTCCAATTGCCTTTTCCACTCCCATCTTTAAATGACGGGGTAACTTTACCAGAGGCCTCTGGTGCCCCTGACTTTACAGCAAGCTGTACACACTCTGCCCTTCACAGTTTGATTTATTCAGCTCAGTGATCCATTTAACGAATATTGTTATAAATGAAGCCTCAATTCCAGTGAAAATACATTGTGTACATTCATCAAAACTTGGGGCATACCTATGAAAAGTGAGCAGGATGCCTAAGCAATTTGAATTAAAGCCAGATAATTAAAAATAGGCTTAGTGTTTTAATTTATCTTTTCTCTCGAGGGTGTCTGAATGATTTCATCTGTGGTTACTGAAGATCAAAGTGCAACCTTACGTCTTTCATCTGATAGAGGGAGTTTGTTTAGATTGGACAGAAAGGACACAATATAATAAGGATGTAAGTGGCATAATGAAGATGGTCACTATTTTGCTTCCAAGTTCTCTTTCCCGCCCCACTTGACCTCCGGGAATCCTTTCATCAATGTGTTCTACAGCAAGAAAACACAGCCAGTTGAAGATTAAGTCATTCTTCAGCTCTCAGGTGATAAGTCAGTTACGAATTTGGCCCTGTACCGTGTCTAGGGGGTCATAGATGTATTTATTTATAAATTTCATTAAGATAATTGAGCTGAGCTTTGCTATTTCACATTTGGGAATAAAGTGGATTCTCTCAGTGCTCTTTCCAGGTAAAAATTACTGTTACTTTTTTTTTTTCTTTTGAGCATCAAAAGAGGGTCAGAGGTGAGTTGTGGTGTTACTAGAACTTGGTCTCATTAGAAGTTAATAAGGCCAGGGTTTATAACAGACACAGATCCCATAACCTTTGTACTTGAAGGCACTTATTTCCCTCACCAGAGAGAATAAATTAATAAAACTTAGTCTTTTAGTTCCTGGTGGGGTAGTGGAATATACATATGTCTATGATCATGTGGAAGAGACCAAAGAAAAGTCTCTTTGGTATAAATCTAAAATGGTTCATATTCACTTTCCCTTGTCTGAACCTTGGACTAATATCTAGCCTCTATATTGAAGATAATTAGTGAAATAGCATATAAAAATAAAAGATGAGATTATTTCTTTTTCTTAATATGCATTATACATTACTTTCATTATACATAATTATATCAGGGAAGGCTAAAATCACACAAATGCTCCTTAAGAAACATATTTATATGAAGTTAATTTTACTGTTACTGCACATATATTTTCTGAGGACATGTATTACCACCAGCATTTCACCTACAAGGAAAGTGTAACTCAAAGAGGCTCGATGAATTGGCCAATGTTCCAAAAACACCAAGTGATTGCCCAGAAACCTGAACTAGGCTAAGACCATTCTTTCTTAACACTATTATGATTGCTCATAATTTGAAGCTTAATACCATGATGCTACCATTTCACCTATAAAATATATATGTATTGCCCTTCCAAGAGATAGGTAATTAGAGGTGATTAAAAGTTATTGTTTCCCTCTAGGTTAACATGCGTCCAGGTGGGGGCGGGGGATCCATAAAAACATGATCCCTTAGCTCTAAAGTGTTTAGATGACAAAACATTTATGTAGGCAAAACTTTATTGACTTTTAAATATTATTTCATGATAATGGTATATACACAAACCAAACAGGACTGAAAAGGAAATCCTAATAGATAACTTGGGCAGTGGCAAACCTTAAGAATGAAAGATATAAGTGTTATGGACAGGGCCTAGAATTAGAAGCAATGCATAAGAAATGAATATCCGGTACTGAACACACTGACTTAAAAACAAATGCCACTATCAGTAATAGGCAAGAGAGAGCTTTGTTACAATAATTGCCTTATTACTTATGTTTGTAACTGAAATCCTCTCGAAGTCTATTAATATGCAAGCAAAGAAGAAAAGATGTCTATAGTTCTTGAACCCATTCTAACACTTTTAAGGAAAAGTCTAGAAAATGCTAGTTAAATGTAGAGTATTGGTTGAAAACTGTTATTCAAAATAGCCCTAATTCATGTCAAAATCCCTCCTCCCTCTTCAACTCAGCTTTCACAAAACCAAACATCTATTCTGTTTTAGAAGTGCTCATTTAGCTTACTCTGAAATGGGCGTGGGTCATATAATAGTTGAGTTAGATGCTATTACTGCACATCTGCTAGAAGATTTTCTCTGAATGTGATTCCTTCATTACCTAAATCATGAAGACAAATTATCCTTGAAGACTTGATGATGTGGACTGAATTAGAATTTCTGGAAGTGAGAACCTTTGTATGTTGGGATATCACTTTCTCCTGAAATGTCAAGAGCTACCATATGAGAATACAAACTGGCATTTCTCTCAGGTTCTCCACCATGGAGACCAGCCAATAAAATTCTTTATATGTTAATGCTAAAAATATCCATGGATCCAACTGGTCTTTACATTGGGTAAGAAAGGTGATTTTGTCTATCAGAATTCGAATATCAAAATAAACTCAAATAATATGGATTACAAGCTACTAAATAAAATGCATGAGTCCATGCTAGTATAAATTAATACAAAATTAAATTAGGAATATAATATTGTTCAAGTGTTCACCCTACCAAACACAATCTACAGATTCAAAGCAATCCCTGTCAAAGTACCAACAGCATTTTTCACAGAACTAGAACAACAAATGATTCTAAAATTTATATGGAAGCCCAAAAAACCTCTAATAGCCAAAGCAATCTTGAGAAAGAACAAAGTTGGAAGTATCACAATCCCAGATTTCAATATATACTATAAACCTGTAGTAATCAAAACAGCATGATACTGGCAAAAAAAAAAAAAAAAGAAAAAAAGAAAAGAAAAAGAAAAAGAAAAAGAAAAAAAGAAAAGAAAAGAAAAGAAAAGAAAAGAAAAGAAAAGAAAAGAAAAAAGAAAGATCAATGGAACAGGATCGAGAAGCCAGAAATAAGCCCATGTTTATATGGTCAATTAATGTATTGCAAAAGAGGCAAGACTATACAACGGGGAAAAGATAGTCTTTTCACAAAATGGTGTCAGGAAAATTAGCTACCTGCAAAAGAAGAAAACTGGACTACTGTCTTATACTATACACAAAAATAAACTTAAATGGATTAAAGACCTATATGTGAGACTGGAAAATATAAAACTCCCAAAAGAAAACATAGGCAGTAATCTTTTTGAAATGGGTCTTAGCAACATATTTTTGGATCTGCCTTCTCAGGCAAAGGAAACAAAAGCAAAAATAAACTATCGGGACTACAACAAAAAAAGCTTTTGCACAGCAAAGGAAACCATCAACAAAAAGGCAACCGAGTGAATGGGAGAAGATATTTGCAAATAATACATGATATCCAAAATATATAGAAAACTTATACAACTCAACACCCAAAAGACAAACAACCCAATTAAAAAGTAGGAAGAGGACTTGAATAAATGTTTTCCCAAAGAAGACATACAGATGGCTGACCGATGAAAAGTTGCTCCCTCTCACTCATTATCAGGAAAAAGCAAATTAAAACCACATTGATATATTACCTCACACCAGTCAGAATATCTATTATCAAAAAGACAAGAAATAAGTATTGGTAAGGATGTGGAGGAAGAGGGATCCTGTGCATTTTCGCCAACAATGTAAATTTGTGCAACCACTGTAGAAAACAGTATGGAGTTTCCTCAAAAAATTAAATAGAGAAACACCTTATTGTCCAGTAATTCCACTGCTGGGTATTTAAGCAAAGAAAATAAAAGCACTAGTTCAAAAAGATTTATTTACCCCTGTGTTTATTGTGGCACTATTTGCAACTGTCAAGATATGGAAGCAACCCGTGTCTATCACCAGATAAATGGGTAAAGAATAGATGTGTGCGTGCGTTTGTGTGTGCAATTACTCAGCCATCAAAAAGAATGAAATCTTTCCATTGGCAACAACAGGGATGGGCCTAGAGAGCAGTATGCTAGGTAAAATATATAAGACCGGAAAAGATAAATACCACATTATTTAATTTACATGTGAAATCTAAAAAACAAACGTACAAAAAAATCCCTTAAATACAGAGAACTGATGATTGCCAGAGGGGAGAGGAAAAGGATTAAGAGATACAAACCTCCAGTTATAAAGCAAATAAGTCACACAGATTAAAGGTATGGCATAGGGAATATAGTCAATAATATTATAATAATGTTGTAAGGTGACTGCGATTATTGTGCTAAGCACTCGGTAATGTATAGAAATAATTTTTTGACAAAAAGAAACTCAGTGTTTTTGTTTGTTTCAAGTTGTTATTTAAATTCTAGTTAGTTAGGATAATATTGGTTTCAGGGGAATTTAACACCCAGTACTCATCACAAGTGCTTTCCTTAACACTCATCACCTATTTAGCTCATACCCCCCCCCCAATCCACCTCTCTCCATCAACCCTCAGTTTTTTCTACACTTAAGAGTCTCTTATGGTTTGTTTCCCTCTCTTTTTTCCCCCTTCCCCTATATTCATCTGTTTTGTTTCTCAAGTTTCACATATGAGTAAAATCATACAGTTTTTGACTTAACTGATTTATTTCGCTTAGCATAATACCCTCTAGCTCCATCCATGTCATTGCGAATAGCCAAGATTTCATTCTTTTTGATGGCTGAGTGATATTCCAATGTATATACAAATACCACTTCTTCTTTATCCATTCATCAGTCGAGGAACATGTGGGTTCTTTCCATAATTTGGTAATTGTTGATAATGCTGCCATGAACATTGAGATGCATGTGCCCCTTCAAATCAGTATTTTTTTATCCTTTGGGTAAATACCTAGGAGTGTAATTCCTGGGTCATAGGGTAGTTCTATTTTTAACTTTCTGAGGAACCTCCATACTGTTTTCCAGAGTGGCTGCTCTGGTCTGCATTCCTACCAACCGTGTAAGAGGGTTCCCCTTTCTCTGCAACCTCGCCAACATCTGTTATTTCCTGAGTTGTTAACTTTAGGCGTTCTGACAGGTATGAAGTGGTATATCATTGTGGTTTTGATTTGTATTTCCCTGATGACGAGTGATACTGAGAATCTTTCCATGTGTCCGTTAGCCATCTGTATGTCTTCTTTGGAAAAATGTCTGTTCATGTCTTCTGCCTATTTCTTAACTGGATTATTTATTTTTGGGTGTTGAGTTTGATAAGTTCTTTATAGCCTTTGGATACTAACCCTTCACCAGATATGTGATTTTCAAATATCTTCTCTCATTCTGTAAATGTATAGAATTATTGAATCCATATACTATACACCCGAAACTAAAATAACATTGTATGCTAATTATACTTCAATAACAAAGCAAATTAAAGATAAATAAAAGTACTTCCTTGCAATCAAATGATGACCAATAAATATTGAGGGGATAACAAAGTTAGGAAGTTATCCATGGATATTAAAACTATTGTGTAATATTTGATAATAAACATATTATTTAATACTCTCCAGGTTTCTTCCCACTAGATATTTATTAATAACAAAGGGAAAATAACAGCTTTATGGTGGAGAAACCTGGCAGACGCTGCCTTAATCAGCTAATGATCTGATCACTAACCTTAAGACAAACTGTTATCAAATGTCTCTTGACATTATGCACTGAGCAGGATACGACATCACTTCTGTGGTATTCCTGAGAGATGTGTAATATGTTTCTAATCAGGATGTGCATGGTGCAGACCCAAACTGAGAAATAGCCTCTGAAATAGTGAATGTGTATTTTTCAAAAATGTCAAGATCAATAAATTTTTAAAAGCTGGAAGATTTTCCAGATTAAAGGAATATAAAGTGATACAAATACAATGCATCTACTTCCAAAGTTAGAAGGCATTTTTTTTTCAAACTATATTTTTATGAGACTATAACATGAAGGCCAACTTAGCCTCTGCCAAACCACGGTGTGAAATCACTTTTATATATTTTGTGTATAACAAGTGGAATCTTTGAGTATAGTAGAAATAGAATAGTACATAGATAGTGGTATCTTAGTGCCCAAGATAAAATAGTAAGACGAAACATTGTATGAGACTTTCACATGGCAGTGCTAGTACATATAATTCAAGCTTTGATGTAGTTTCTATGGTGATTGCCAAACTGCCACTAATCACTACATTCTTTTTCCATATACCAGTATCTTCTTTGTTACAAAATTCTAAGAGACGCTTCATGACGTATTTCTATTCCACCAACAGAATACGAGTTGGCAATAGCTAATTTTCCCAGAAATCCATTAGCTTTTCAAATTAGTGTCTATAAAGTTTATAGCAATAAATATCATTTTTCTATGATATGAATGACAGAGTATCTGGATTGGGATAGATTCACTTAGTGCAAATCTTTATATTAAGATTAGAAATTTTATTTAGAAAATGCTAACTGTACAATTAAAACTGCTGTAACAAACATTATGATGTAATTTTTAGGTTTTCTATTTATCATGCATTGTACTTAAGCAAATAATAAATGGCCTAATAGTTTGAGCCATTGCTAAGTAGGGGTTGAATTGTTCATTGTCAAACACTCTGAAAGAGTCATAGTATGTGAGTGAAGCATTTTATAAATTAAAATATTTTAATAAATATAAATTATTACATTTAAGCAGATGATAAAATTGGCAAAGTATGATCTAACAAAGTGAAATAAAATGGGAAGATCCCATACTTTATCTGCTTTAATGGACGGCAAAGAAACTATATAATTTTAGATGCAATTAATACTATTAACATTGCTAAATATTTTTCTCCGAAGAAGCATAAATTATCTCTTAACCCTTGATTGCACTATCAATGTGTATGATTTACTAAATGGCTTTCTCTTCCCTTCATTCTTTCTGCTTTAGATAAGATTTATTAAGATATCCAATCAAAGAATTATCCTCACTTCCTGACAGCACCTAATTCATAGCAAAGCCCTGCTTTTTTGAACTCTTCCTCAAACCATCTAACACAAGCTCCAATAATGTCTTTTCTAACTTCTTACTAAGATATCCAGAAACACTGCAGTGTGTGTTCCTGTTTGCTGCAATGAGTAACTAAATCTAACTTCGGCGACCTGCAGGTCTATTACTAGGGGTCTTTGGCTGTAGGGCATTGACAAGTTATACTGCCACCAGAAATGGAGAAATGAAGTAGCTGGAAGAGAATGTGGAGTCAAGGGAGTTTTTTTCACAGATTTGTGTTTCACAAATACAATATTTTAGATGCTGATGCAAGGAAGATAATTTAAGTGATATCTCTGAGGTGAGAGGGGACGGGTCTAGCGCAAAGAGAAAACGATAGTCCATAACTAGTATTGTGAAGGAAGACAGAGCATATTGCTACCAACATAAGTAACTTAATGTGCTAGTGGGCACGTGTGGAAATTCTCTTCTGCTTGCTTTTCTTGTTCTTGGTGAACTACAAGGCAGTCATCAGCAGAAAGGGATGGGCGGGGGGAAGACGTCGTGATGGTTAAGGAGAAAAGAAGCAGACTTCTAGGGAGAAAGAAGAGTGAAAGAACTGTAGAAATGCAGTGGGACCTCTGGCATCAATAAGAGCTCAGAACCCTTGACCTTACTAATCATGACCAGAAATCAAATCAAAGTGTCCCTACATTCCCAAATCCCAACACACTCAATACAGTTTTTAAACAAAGGTGGATAGTAACTTTCTAATTTCTGATTTACTAGGGTTATCAAGCTGTTAACACACACACACACACACACACACACACACACACACACACACATCTTGAGGTGGATTTTTCAGAAGCAGTTGTTAGGAGGGACAGCATAGTACCACTAGGTACAGCTTCTAGATATTAAATTTCTGGATCTGGGCCAATTTTCTGAGTAATTCTGAGCAAGAGACTTAAAAGAGGCTCAAAATTTTTATCTGTACAGTCGGCTTAGCAATAGGATCTATTTTATGTGGAAGCTGAGAGAGTTAAATATGTTAATACTTATCAAGTACTTAGAAAAGCAGGCACTGCATTTGCAAAATAAACAGAACCTATCAAACTAAATCTTACATCATTTTTTCCGGAGTTACTTTAAAAAAAATTAAGTCGAATGGGTGAACCAGTAGAAGTAGCCTATCTTCATGGCCTATTTGCCAACATGATTATTTCTAATGATTTTTTATTATATTATGTTAGTCACCATACAGTACATCCCCGGTTTCCGATGTAAGGCTCGATGATTCATTAGTTGCGTATAACACCCAGTGCACCATGCAATACGTGCCCTCCTTACTACCCATCACCGGTCTATCCCATTCCCCCACCCCCTCCCCTCTGAGGCCCTCAGTTTGTTTCTCATAGTCCATAGTCTCTAACATGATTATTTCTGATGGTCATTTGGGACAGTTTTTGTGGTCTAGATCCTGACTGGCAACTCAAACGACTTACAGCATAAACTCTGAAGCCATTCATGAAGGAAAATGCTCTTTCCATTGGCTCCAGCATTCTTGTATCACTTTCTAAATCATGTCTAAAAAAGCATTAATAGAAACTGGTTTTAAAACGTTGGAGAAAATTTCAGTTCCAGATAATGAAGAAATCAATTATAAGTGCATTTACACATAACTAATTTGGCCAATTATAAGGTGAAAATGCATTCTTGCCTACTTTACTTCTATGAGAGAGAGAGAGATCCTAGATGGTATAGTCCAACAGCTCTCTACACCTACCACCAAAACATAGCCCTTTTAACAGCAGATTATTTTATTCTGAATGTGTCCACTTAATAGGATATGTTCTGAAGGATTATGCTGAGATATCAAAGTACAGCCCCAATGCGAAAGCCTAAATTACTCGTCGTTACTATCTGACTGCTCCACTTTTAATACTAAATTTTGAATTGTTGAGATATTTATTGAATGGCTTTTATGGTTAAATATTTGTTTTTATATAATTAAAGATTTGTTTAAAAAGAATACGTGTTCACAGGTTCTAGGAAATCTTAAAAGGCCAGGTCTACTGAATGAAAATGATTTCTCACATCTATAAAAATTCAAATATTCAGACTTCTAAAAGAAAAGATTTCTCTAAGGGATTTTACTGATCCTGGCATTCCAAATATCTACAAATTCTTGAAGTAAAACATTATGTGGTAATTTTATTAATGAAGTATTTGGGGCTACAGTGGTCCAAGTCCACCTCTATCAGAAGTGAAGCACTAAGACAAAGAATAGTGCCTCAGAACTGCCTGGTAGCTTCACAGGAAGAGCTGAGGTCTACCCAGGAGAAATAAGTTTCTATTGAAGTACGACAGGGCACTTAAGCACACGGATCCTCTCCTCTCTTTGGAGGTATGTTCGATGGGAAGTATTAGTGATGGAGTTCTTTTTACTTTAAAAAATGCTGTTCAAAGCTTTTCTTTTTCTTCTCAAAGAATTTTGCCCTGCTTTACAGGCAATACCCACAGAGAAATAAAAGTTACTTTGTGTGACATTACATTGCATTTTACATTCAAGGACACTGTAAGGGTTTGTGAATTGTATAAAAATTAAAACATACAAATAAAAGGTTGAACAACGTCTGTTTCTGTTCTTCCGTACCTCTTCCTTTGCCAAGGCTAGAGATGATGGCAAATGTATTAAGAAGACATTATCTTAAACTTCTTGGTATTTATTCATTCACTTATTTCTGTATGTATAGAGTAAATATAGCTTAATTAGATAACAAGACTGAAATTTGGGAACAAAGAAAATATTTAATAACTTTAAACCCTTTGGGAGTATGTGACCTTGGGATATTGTCTTCAAGGAGAAAAAAATCTTTCTAAACTATACAGAATTACCTTTCTGGAAAACAAATTAAAAATAGGAAATATCACCTGAACAAAGAAATAAAAGGCAACTTATTTCAAATATTTAATATTGAAAATTAGTTTTATTTTTCTAGGCTACAGATAATAAAGAAAAGTCAATGTATTATTTTACTTATGAGACTATGCAAACCACTGGGATTTAGAAAGTTTTTTAATGTTTTAAACACCACTAGAATTGCTCATGAAAGAAAAGTAACTAGATGTCAAATATCCATCTCCTTAGGTGTATGTTTATGCGAGTATGTATAATGTATTATGCCATTATACTCAAATTGGATTCCTAGAGTCAGTTCTGAATAACAAGCAATGGGATATTTTGAAAGCCAAGAGATTATTGTCCCTTTGCAATTTGCTAGTATAATTAAATTATTTATATTTCATGGAAAATAAAGCAAACTCACACTGAATGGTTTACTGAACCTGGTCACATGAGTGTAAAAGGCATTATGTAAACAGTATTTTTTAAAAGGTTCTTTTTTTTTTTTAAAAAGATTTTATTTATTTATTAGAGATAGAGACAGCCAGCGAGAGAGGGAACACAAGCAGGGGGAGTGGGAGAGGAAGAAGCAGGCTCACAGCGGAGGAGCCTGACGTGGGGCTCGATCCCACAACGCCGGGATCACGCCCTGAGCCGAAGGCAGACGCTTAACCTCTGTGCCACCCAGGTGCCCCTTTTAAAAGGTTCTTAAAGATATCTTACCATTTTTTGATTTGTAAGGAAGAGATTTATATAATGGCTTCCATGAAATTCATTTTATTTTATTAAGAATTTTTGATCTCTTTTGGGATAAGCTTTTATATCACACTAAAAAGAGCTTACATGAATACTTGCTTTTTCTAGTTACTTCTATGAATTAATACGAAAGAAATTCCTCTATTTTTATTCCCCAAATCTGTTTCGAAGATGTGGATATGGGTCACTTTAAAGAGTTCCTTTCTACATAAAATGCACACTGTTTCAAGTAGCGTACTTGTTATTTTTGTGCAGAGCAACAGGATATAATTCAAGGATTCCTATAATAGAGCTATCTGAAAATGTGTTAATATATTTCTTTGAATATTTCTGCAGGTATCCCTAGTCTTCAATCTTTGATTTCTGAATGTTCTGTGTTTTTCAAGCTTTATGGTGGAAGCAAAAATAAAAATCAAACGATTTAATTTTTAATTGTTTATCATTTGCAAGCAACTGAGACATTTTGAATAATGTGTTCATACAGCCCCAGTGTCATGCTTCTAGAGTCTGTGCCACAACGTCTGAACAGCTCAGAAATAGGATGTTGTGTTGACAATCGCCTGTATTCATTGGAGAACTGCTAACTTAGATTTATTAAATTTAGTGCACTTCGGAAAATGTAAAATTGAACACAGGAGACCAAAATATAAATTGTATCCTACAAGCAAATAAACACAGCTCTTTTGAGCCTCCAAAATAAGCATAAAATACACAGAGGGATGAAGAGAGACAAGTTAGAACACAATAGCTGGTTTTACAAGGCTGCCTGTCCCCTTAGCAACTAGAAAATATATGGTGGTTCACAGGACCCATGATTCTTTTGCTCTGTGTTGTGCTCTTTCACCCTTTATATGAGATGTTCACACTCCAGTCAGCAAAGAGCTAAGTTTATGTGAAATAATTTGATATTCATGGTATAAAATGTGTTGGAAAGGAACTACTTGGTTGCATGATGCTAACCGTATTCTAAAACTGCCCTTGTGCTTTGATGGTGCACTATTATAAACAAATCAGATATTCATGTAGAAGAAATACACAGCGTCCTGGAGAATGATGACAAACTTCATGGAAAGAATAGTGCAGAAGTACCCAGACAGTCCATTATTTAGAGTAGAAAACTGGGTTTGCAGAGTAAGCCTGTATCTACCAAATATATTTCAATTCTGGATGAAATAGTTCAGATTCATTTGTCCATGCAAATGCTTTAGCTCCCTGATAATCATAACGTAATAACATTTAACTATCTATAGTGTGAAGATTAAATGCACAGTAAATTTATTGAATACTATTCTTATGGGTTTGTTTTTATCAAGATAATTGTTAATTATCTGAAAAACCCAAAAGGTTATAGGTTACACCACACTCTTTCTAAACACAAACACACACATATAAATGGATGCACACATACCCACAGGGCAAAGAAAAGCAGAATATGTCAAAGTGTATGAACTTCTGATTCTGTGGTCTTGCGGATTTTTTATGAATCCGTATAAAAGAGTTGAAGTCCTTATTTCAATTCAAAAAGGGTTTTTTTCAATATACCTTTTGCATGGATCCAAATTACTGTATCAAAATTCTAACTGGTGAGTGGTTTTCAAGAGTCCTAGCTTAAAAGCTACTTTAATTTAGAGCAAGAGAAGATTGAATAATGTGTTTAAAATAAAAATTATCCTCCTTATGACCAATAAAATGTACTCTCCTTATACACGTTCCTGCTGGGTTAAAAAATCTGAAGGTTAGTTTAACATATTTGATACACTCAACTATATGACAAACTTCTTCGGCAAAGAGAAGATGCCCTTCTATGTCCTCTTCCACTCAATAAACATAAGAACTGCATGTAGCACATTGTTTTGAACAAGCAAAATAGCAGAAAAATGGTGAGGCTATTAATACAGTCTGAATAAACATTCTGATTGATTGATTAAAGATTCATCTGATCCTGAGTACCAAAGCACTGAATCCCAGGTGTAGCATAAACATCACAATGTGAAATTAAAAAATAAACAAAACAAAACAAAACCTCTGTGGAATAGTCCTAACAACATGTTAGAGATATTTGATACTTTTGTTGTGTTATTTATTCTGGAAATTCTAATCCTAGTAATTCTGCTGGGTATAACATTAAATGAGGACTTCCATTCCTGGTAATAGTGGAATAGCTTACACCAGGGGAAAAAAAAAAAATCATCCTGCAGATAACAGTTGCACATTACAGAAAATATGTGAAAAGTCATTACCTGAAGGTACAAACAAGTAAAATGAAATTAGAGTATTCCTTGGCTGTTGAAGAAAATAAAAGGAGCACAATGAGTGAAGTGTGAAGTAATTAAATTTTGAAATTAAGCAATCTGATAAATTAACATTGAATATTATTAAGCTAGTATAACTGAACATTATAATAGATATGACTAAAAAGGCCAAAGATGAAAGAAATGAAATGCTGAAAATAGCCAACTAAACCAATATAGGGTGAGAAAGAAATAATAGAGAAACAAAAAGATAATACATGAAAAACATTAAGGTGGTTAATTTAAACCAAATAACATCAAAATTATATTAAATATAAGTAGCAAAAACAATCCACTAAAAGACAGAGGTTTTCATCCTGGGTTTTGAAAAAGCAAGAAACAATTCTATGCTGTGTATAAACAATGCACACTATAACAATATAGAATGCAATTAATAACATAGATAAAGGTACATCATGCACACTTTCCACTTACAAAGTTTGTTTCTTTACATCAATATCAGCAAATGCAGACTTCAAAGTCATAAGTCTTAGAAGAGACAGCCACTTGTAATGATAAAAAATATCAATTCATCAAAATATATCAAAAGCCTTCTTGTCAGCATTTGGTGTTGTCAGTGTTCTGGAGTTTGGCCACCCTACTAGGTGTGTACAGGTTCTAATTTGCATCTCCCAGGTGACATAGGATTTGGAACATCTTTCGTATGCCTATTTGCCATCTCAACCTCTTTTTTTTAAACTTCATTGTCATTCCTAGCACTCTCCTTCTGTCTCACCTTCATCTCCTTTCCTCTTTAAATAAAATATTTCTCAGGGCTCTTTCAACAATCACTTCCCTTTCCTTGGAAGGATCTTCTTTTTTTATATCTGTATGAAGATATTTCAAATCTATGTCTCCATCTCATTCTCTATCCTGATATCTTGACACACACTTGGAGCTCACCTTCTAAAACCAGATACCTCAATAAACTTCAAATTCAAAGTATCTAAGAAAAATATACGCTTTCATCAGAGTTTGTGCCCCAACGTTGTTATTCCTGTCACAGCTCATTAATAACATCATCATCCATCCAGTCAAGCAGAAATCCTTTCTTCACGTGCAACTCCTTATTTTACTTTACCTTGTATGTCATCTGTCATGAAATCCTGTTTTATTCAGGAATGCTTTTAGAATTTCAAAGTCTAGACTGGGTCCTCATCATTTCATCAGGACTACCTCAAACTCTTCCTAAGTGATAATCCCTTGCATTTATTAACCTCCATAACTATAATGATTTGTTACTTATAGGATGATGTCTGCAGCCTTTAGCAACCAAATTAATGTATAAACCAGTACCTAACTTACTATCGTCACAGTAATGCTGTATATTAAACAACCACGTAATTTTTCTAGCACCCAAATAGAAGTGTTTATTGGTAATAAATCTGGGGTCAGTGGAGTTTGGTTAGGTATCTCCCCTTGATCTTATGTGGGATTGTTGTCATGTCAGCAGCCTGTCAAAAATCTAGGCTGGCCTCACCTGGGACAACCTGGTGGATTCAGCTTGGTGCCACCTCTCTGTCATTGTCCAGCATGCTTTCATGGTGATATATGAAGCACAAGAGAGGAGACAGAAACATGTTCCTAAGGCTGTGTTCTGCACTGCAGGTCCATCATTTCTACCACATTCTATTAACCAAAGAGACTCAGATGGAGGGAGTAATATTCTCTGTCCTTATGAAAGAAGCCTCAAAATCACATGATAAAGGTCTTTGAAGAACAAAGAATTGGGGACATTAATGAAATCAATCTATCACATTTGGTCTATCTGACCCTTTGTGGAACTTTCCTCTAAACTAGGGAAGCCAGAAAAAACACAAGACACTTAGTTAAAATTTGGATTTCAGAAAAAGAATACTGTTTTAATATTAAAATGTCCAATGCCCTGTATTATCAAGATTCTCCAGAGAAATAGGACGCTATTGAGAAATCTCTCTCCTCTAATCTATCTCTCTAGGGAGAAAATGATTGATTTTAAGGTATCAGCTCACATGATTGTGAAGGCAGCTATGTCTAAATTTCTTAGTGTAAGCCAGGAGGTTGGAGGTCCAGGGAAGAGTTGATGTTGCAATTCCAGTCTAAAGGCCTTCTGCGGCAAGAATCCCCTCTTCTTCAAGGGGGGTCAGTTTGTTTTCTATTAAGGCCTTCAACTGACTTGATGGGTTCCACCCACATTATGGAGGGCCATCTGTTTTACTCAAAGTCAAGTGTTAATCTCTTCTTCCTTTAAAATGATTAGTCATATATGAAAGGCAAAATCTGGAAATCTATTACCCAGAACATTCTCTGCTTCTTCTCAAGAGCTGAAATCTGGCCCACTTAAAGGTTCTGATTTTCCTACTGAAGCAGTTGAATCCCCTACATTGCAGAGCAGTAATGGGAACTAAATGATTTGACATTGACATTAGGCTGAACACCTCTAGTTAACACGTGTGAAAGATCCACAAATAGCATCCATTGTTTCATTGTGACTTTGGACAAGTACCGTAACACTTCAAAGTCAGCCCTTTCCAAGAGCTTTTCCTATTCAAATCCAAGCTGTGCAGAAGACACACTGTAGAGTGTGCACTGACAATGCTTTCAAAATTAAAAGTACTAAGTGTGTACAGCCTTGTTATTAGGAGACACTGTTTGAAACAAAAACTGCACTGGGCAGGCAGTTGAAGAGGAAAGGAAGACTGCATTCAAGGCTATTGAGATAGGGAAAGAGGTCAGAACTCAGTCTGAGCTCAACAATCCTGAAACAAAGGGCAAAAACGACTTTTAGGAGTTGAGACGAGGGTATCAAAGCCCATCTGTGTTTGCCAGTTGGTCTTAGCAACTACTTAGGGGAAAGTTAACTCTTCCCTCTTTTCATAACAGCAAGTGATTTTTACAACTTGGAGCAAAGTGCCTCAAAATTTGGTTACTGTCCTCTGACAGATGCTGGAAGATAGGGTGCTTACTTTTCAGAGGGATGGCCCAGATCCTTGGTGGGGGGTAGGGGTGGGGAATCCTGGGTTGTAAAACTGGCAATTTTTACAAATTTCCATCTCAAAGGGGCAAAGGAAGGATTTACAAGTACAAGTTTTCTAATGTAAATACTCTAAGAGAGATGAGGCCTAGATTCAGTAAGAAGCCTGTGCAAAGTTTCCCCGAGCTGAGAACTTTAAGGCCATGTTGGTCACTGGCTGTAACTAAATAGGAGCTTAAAGACAGAATTTTAGAGGTAGAGGGAAATACCTGCTTACCTTTTAAGATAAGAAACAACGTTCCCTAAGGGAGTGAGAAGGGTTACTTCTCGGACAACAGGATTAAAAACTGGCAATGGTTAAACAAAAAACAACCAGTAAATGGAGATTAGAAGTTCAACTGTTAAAATCTGTTATTCCTGGGAGATTTCTTATTGCCTGGTGCTTTTAATGACTAAATGTTCCTATTTAATGACCTTGCACCATTATTAGCTTCAGTGTGTTAATACATTTAAAATGCTTAGAGCCCATGGTGGGCATATTAGCAGCCCTCGATAGCAATTATTTATTTATTCTGAAAAACTCTTTCCTTCCTCTGCAGAATTTCGGGCAAGCGCTTCAGGGTATATGTTACTGACTGTCAAAAATAATGGATTTGCAAATGTAAAGGATTTTCCAAACTAGCATGTGGACAGGCATCTACAATTCTTGCATTTGCCGTGAGTAATACAGAATCTTCACGCAAGAAAGATGAAAATTGCAGAGTAAGAGTCAGTATTTCTAAATCCTATGATTCAGGCTCTTGATATTTTTATGATACTTACTTTTATAATCATGGTTTGCATATAATTGTACCAAATAAGAAATGGCCTAGTGCTGGAAAAATGTATTAGTTTAAAAACTGATACATACTGTAGGGAGAAATAGCCTCTTGGTAACGTTAACAGTTCTCATGTTAAAGAATTTATCCAAATAGACTTTGGAAACAGTGATTTGCAGCTGCTAGTCTATCATTTTTAAAGGATCAACCGAACTTCAAACAAGCGTTGGAGAACTGTAAAATATTAGTTGGGACTTTGAATATGCTGTGTCTTTACTGGTCTCTAAAACTACCGCTTGGGAGAATGATGTCAAAAGAGACAATTTGTCGAATATGAGCCAAAAGGAAATGTCAGCTTAAAGTCTGAGTTGTGATCTGATTCTAGAAATGCTACAAATCAGACTGAATTTATTAACGGATGTTGGCTTCTAAAATAGCTACATGCCGTTTCATTGCTGTGGTCAGCTATCGGGTGGAGAGATGATTGGATTTTTCATGTAAAGCTATGTACCTAAGTATTGTAAGCAAAGCAAGAGTTTTGAATAAAATCAAGTATGGATTTATGTTTTAAATACTACTAACGAAACTGAAATCTTTTAAATTTCAAATATCCTACAACTCATATGTGATTTTTCTACATTATCCACATAGCCAGGGTTTGCTGGACCCTGGGGTGAGTTAGGGGTAGAGCACTTTAAGTTTTGATAGTCATTCCCCATCCCCCCCCCCCAAGAACCAAGTATTTTGCTTTAAAATGTTATTTTGTATTTTCAGTTACCCTTTGATAAAAACAGACTGGAAAACTGTTCACTTGGAGTTTTTATTTTAACGCAGCAAAAGAGAATCCCAGAGACTGTAAACATCCTAATAATGAAGTAATAACCATTGCTAATATTTGTGGTTATGCCTCATCACCGAGAAAAAAAAGATTCTGAATGCTACACTACCATTCAAAATATAAGCATTTAAAATTAATTGAAAACCACTAGTTTTTACTTCCTTTTCCCCCATCAGTATTTATTTAATTTGAAACAAGGACTGTTGTCACATCTCCCAATCTGTTAGGAAGCGGTGATTTTTCCTAGTGTTACGTAAAAACCGCCGCCGTGAACTGTAATTTTTCATTGTATTTCAGTTCCATTGGCTTTAAGCCAAAAAGGTGAAGGTGCTGTCGGGTCGGCGCAGTTTCGACTCCTTTCAGCAAATTCTCTATGCAAACACCTCTGCGCCGCTATTGATACTAAGCATGTGAGGGCAGAAGAGTGCAGAAAGCCTTCATTTCTCACTGTCAGGAAAGATGAGATTTACTTCTGTGGGTGCATTTGCCTCATCTTACCCTGTGTAGAAAACGGGTCCCTCCCATTCTTTGTGTTCGTTTTGGTCTGTTACTTTCCTGTTGTTTGGTCCTTGTGCTCCTTCGATATCCTACTGTTCTACCCCCTTAGAAACTGGAGAGATCCCAAACATTATCTGATTGGCTATAAACTGTTTTTATCACAGAAATTTCTAAACGTTATCTATGTGATTCTGGACTTTGTAAAAAAAAAAAAAAAAAAATCAAAGAATCAGCAAAGCGTGCCCCAAGAAAACCAGATAGGAACAACATGACTCATCTGGAACAGCTTCCCATTCACTTGTAGGTTTCTAGACCTGTAAATGCATAAATGTTTATTATGCTTCATTATCTTTTTTCTCTTATTCTTTTTTTTTTTTTTTTTTTGGGGGTCACAATCTCCAGGTAATGGTGGTATTATTGACCTCTTCGGTATGATCATTGATTGAGCAAGTTTTGCATTTTTTTAACCATATGGGTACCAGAACTTTCATATACATATTGATATATAATTGGAAAAATCTTTTCAGAATATGGGTAGAATATAGCTTGAGAGTACAGGCGGATCACTGTCATCTTTCTCGAAAATGAATTAAAAAATAATTATAAGGTTTACGTTTAGAAGATGAGTTTCTAACATTGAGTCAGCAGGTCCCTAAAAATAATGTTTCTCAAAACTTGTTGGTCCCTGAGCAATGTTGTGATTTTAGATGGGTCAAAAAGTTTGAAACAAAAATTTATATTCATTTCACAGAATGAAATCAAAGGTTTATTATAAGTTCTGTGGAAACCCTATCATAGTTCTAATAATCACAATCATGCTATGTGGCCTACATTGTTGAGCTGGTCTTGGCTCATATTCAAGTAATAGAAGGTATTTTGATAACTCACATCTTGTGTGTGTGTGTGTCATTCTTATTTTTTATTTTGTGAAGCATGCATATTTGATTATTATTGTATTCTATTAAATCCTCAATTTATCAATTGGGTTATTAGTGACAAAGTGGGTTACTGAAGTATAAATTCAGTAATTTTAGTAACATAAAGACTACAACTTAAATTTATTAATGGAAATAATCAAGCCCTGGTACAAGGACAGGATGTAAATCTGCATGTTCTTGCACAGGTGATTTCATGGAGGTGATAATTCACACAAACAGCTAAAAAAAAAAAGGGGGGGTAAGGAGGACATTGCATTTTTTTTTGGCCTGTATTCATAGAGCTCTAGTTCCCACGGGAAGTATCAGATATGAAACTTTATCCAAGTAGCTTAAGCTGGATTATTAATACGTTAGCATTATTTACCGAATCTTGGATAAATCAGTCACTTTTTCCTCCAGAAGAAGCATAATAATATACCCTTCCTACAGGGAATTAATTAACATCAAAAGTTAGAAAAGTAGACAAAATTACACAGGTGCATTAGAAGTGGCACCATCATAGCCAGCATGGAAACAAGAAAGACTATTGAGGAAGGATCTGTAAACCAGTAGAAATGAGTTCTTGGCAAGATGACTTGCCAAAGGACAGTACTGACTGCACATCAGATTGATGTCATACAGGTGGAAGAGCAAAATCTGTCACATTTGTGAGCTGCGATGTATTTTTTTTTTTAACACTTGGATGAAAGTAGTCAAATACAGAGCCTGATTTCACACCTGGCTCACGTAGTATATGCAGAGGAGAGAGAACCGATAGTTTTGGCTCCTTATATGCTATACCCTCTATATGAAAATAGTAACAACGGTGCAAACTTTGACATAGGGGGAATGTTTGGGATCGAGACTTTCAGAGCACTAAGAAGAAAAACCATTGTCCTATTAAAAGAGGATACACCCAAATGTTGATCTGAGTTTATTCAGAAAGAAACCTTAGAAGTTAACAATGAGTCCACTGCTCTGAATTCAAAGCTTTAAGAATCACGGAGGATGTTTAATACAATCCAACATTGGCCACTGCGTGTTCTCCTTAGAGTGCTACAGTAGCAAATCTAGCCTTAGGAAAAACCACTTTTGTACTCAGGAGTACACTAACTAGAAAAGAGATGTCAAGGGTATTAATTGGGCGAAGAAGAGAGTGGGTGTCTTTCTTTGCTGTTTTGGATTACTTAGTTCATTATTCATAAGATACGCAGAAAAGACTCACAATACCAAGTTACCTCCACATTTTCTTTTTTTTTTTTTTTCATTTTATACGCAGAACAACATTAAGTAATGGTTAATTAACTAAACCAAAGGTGCTTAGGTCTGTGTCCCAGGAAGCACAAGCAGAGAACGCCGGATCGGCAGGTATTCCCATGGGTTTAAAATATCACTGCTCAAGTCAAGTGTTTGTAGTGCCTCCTCCGTAATGAAAATGATTACAACTTTTTGCTATTATCGTTTGGGCTACCGAGACGCTGGCTTTCTTTTACTCGGCAATAGAAATATTTTAAAGTGACAAACACCTAGAATTTCTTAGTAACAATGATATATTTTGTGAAACAATGTATGTTTCCGTTCCCTTCACTTTTCTTAATCTTTGGAATACTTCTCACTCAATTCTACCTATAATTTATAAAGGTTGTATGCTCTACCCTTTAATGCACGATTGCATCCTTGTTTGAGATTTTACCTAAGGCAGAATTTAAAAGATAGCAGGTCAATATAATAAGACTATTAAAATAATGACATGTTATTAGACACAAGCCAAGGATGGCCAAGCATAATGGGTACTTTAATCTTTGCAGCTCCTTTAAAATTGCTATTAATTTTATACGGTTTTCCATGGAGTTCTAAATTTTAAACTCTATGGGCTCTTTTTAAACTCTATGGGTACTTTTTAAACACTATTTCATTAGATCAAAATGTGGTTGATTTGCAAACCCTTTTTGTAAATCCAATTTACTTTAGCTTTTTGGGATCAAGCTGATATATTTACCCCTAGACATTTTAACACAGATATTTTGAACTGCTAAAGAGCATCATTATCTTTCAATTAATAAATGCATGCTATTAACTAGTCTTATTGGTTATTATCTTTGCAGACACATTTAAAGTAATTTTAGGTGGTAATCAAACCACCTGATGTAAGAATTTTTTTTCTATTTTCTCCCCCTGTCAAATATACCACAAGCTATTCCTAAGAACAGTAATAGATTTTTTATGACCCTTTCAAAGAATGGGATGCTACATCTCTCAAGCTGAATAGAGAAATCAGACTCACAGTAATGCTTTGTAACACGTGGCACTGGGATTTTCAACCATTACACCTTTAATACAATGGCTTGAAACCACCAATATGCAGAGATGGACTCTGCAAACATTGCACACTGCAACTTCCCAGTCATGACTTCTTTTCACACAGCTGAGGCTGCAAAATTTGTCAGCCCAAAAAATTGAAGGACAACTTTGACCTAATTTTCTTATTAGCTTTCCAGTTATTGCAGATTCTTTTTCCTGCCAAAGTCTCCAAATTATGTCATTTATTCTTGAAAAATTATTTCTATATTCTCAGTCATAAAGTTAAGATTCATTTTTATGAATCCAAAAATTTAGGTCATTGGGCAGATAACTCTTTGGAGTTCTATAGAAACAAAGGTTGTTACATACTGAGCTATGGTTATGACTCTTTGGATTCCTACAACTTGTCCCCACCTCCTAAAAAAAGGAGAAACGGGTCACATCGGCAATGTCTTCTGTATAAGAGTACTTTTTTTTTTTTTATACAATTTTTCTTTTTCTTTCTTTCTTTCTTTTTTTTTTTTTTTTAAAGAAAGGCAGACTGCCACAGCACTTCATTTGGCTGTGTCTGGGAAACTTGACTACCCTATATTCTCCTACAAATGGACCTTGAAAGCTTGTTTGGGGGTTCTAGCAGGGGAGCTCCACTACTCGTATACCCTCCACCAAGATCAGTCCTCCTCTGTTGGGGAAGGTTGTCCTCTTGGACCAAGGGTGCTCCTTCACACTTTTAGGAGGGTTGCACATGGAGCTGTGAGGGAGGAAGGGGGCACCCGCCTGGCCAGCCAGATCAGTTGAATCAACCCTGGAGATCAATGGGGTGATAGGTGGTGTAGCCAGAGCCCTCACATCCTTCAGTTTTACATTTTTTACAGTTTTGAGATATAATTGAACTGCAATATAAATTATTTAAAGTATAGAATATATTTTCACACATACATATTTATGTGTGAATTGATCACTATAATCAAGAAAATGAAAATATCCATCAACACCCAAAATTTCTCTCTACACTTTTGTAATTTTGTTCTCTTGACCTTTTCTGTTTCCACCACCTGCAGGCAACTATTCACCTGCTTTCAATCTGCTTTTTATTTGTATTGTATTTCTAGATTTGTTTTTTTTCTAGAATTGTATACGAATGGAATTACGTTTTCTTATCGAGCTTCTCTCATTCAGCATAAACATTGAGATATCCATCCACATCATTGTATGTATCCATACTTTCTTCCTTTTATTGCTGAGTTTTATCTCATTGTATTAATATACTACAGTCCAATGGGTGAACATTTAAGTTGTTTCCAGTTTTTGTTTATTGCAAACAAAGGCTGCTATGAATACTTGAGTAAATGTCTTTGTATGGACATACGCTTTCATCTTCTCTAAGAGTAGAATGGCTATGTCATTTGGTAGATGGATATTTAAATGTATAAGAATCTGCCAACTGTTTTACAAAGAGTTTTACAATTTTACATTGCCACCAGTAGTGTATGAACATTCCAGGTGATCCATATCCTTACCAATACGTGGGATGGCCAGTCTTTTTAGTTTTAGACATTTAAAGAGATGAGTAATAGGAATTCGTTATAGTTTTAATCTGCACTTATCCAATCACATATGACCTTGAGCATTTTTCATGTACTTTTTTTTGCTATCTCTGTATCTTTGGGGGTGAAATGTCTGAGGAAATTGTATGGTTCGCCTAATCTCAGAGATCACCATTCTTCATTTCCTGATGTGTAATGGTATGAAAGCTTTTATTTCCTATCTTTTGTCTGGTTTTAAAATTGTTTCCAGTGGGAGAGTAAGTCCAGTCCCATCGTGACCTAAGTAGAAGTTCTTATCTGCACAATTAAATGTTTAGCCTTCTTGCAATGAATCCATGTATATTTTACCTACATAGCAGTCATTTATGTCCAGGTAAATGTTTCAGTAATTTCTTTCTCCCCTACACGCTTCTCAGTCCCACCATCAAAGGGCTCCAAGGGCCATACACTTCTATAGGTGGTATTCTATTTTTATCATGATGATTCATTTTTCCACCCTTGAGATATAACTAAACAAATTCATATGGGGTTTCTACACGTATTCTGAATTTCTCTGCCACTAAAGACATGGAATTTACTCTCTAATATTGCTGGAGTTGTTATAGTGAGCATTTTTACTGTATCTGCAGACATTTCTCCAGATGCTAGCTTTGGATCTATTCATGGAACTATCATTAGCCTTTGTTTCAAGTCACTGATTATCTTCTCTAACTACTATAGTTGAACAGTTCTGTGTTTACACAGTCAGATGTATTCCCATTTGACCCAGGCAAATGATTGGGAATTACTAAGTAGCATCTGTGGCTAATCTGCTTATGGACCACTTCAATTTAAGGGAGCAATATATATATGTAGTGAATCCCAGATACCCAACTGAGGCTGTTCCCCTTATCACCATAATTTTCACACTGTTGAAACTGTTTCATATTGTAGGTCTATATAAAAAAGGGAGCTGGGTGATTCTGATGAAATGAACTCAGCTACAACCTCAAACTATAGAAGCTGTCATTACATCTAACAGGTAGAGAGGAACACAGTTGAAAAAGAAAATCAACTAGAAGCTTCCTAATTATACATTAAGATTCTAAATTAAATTTCCCATGATACTGATCAGCTACATATTAGGTATGTTCTAAGCCTAAACATTCTCTCTCTGCTTTGGGTCTAGTTCCTAGATAATTAACTCATAATTTGCCTTTTATTTGGTCAAAGAGAATTTTTAGTTTTTTAATTCATCCTTGTGTTGAATTATGATTGTAGGAGGCTTTCTTTTTCCATTTGCTACCCCGAGTTTATAAACAAAAATCAACTATGGAAATCCACCTTAAAGTAATAAATTCATCCCATTAATATTTTCCCTTAATGAATCAAGTATATTTTGTTCAAATCTATCGCCTCCTCTGTTTTAGCAAAGATAAGCTGAGAAAGTCTTATTTCATCAAGTTCTGTCACATTGATCATAGTCAAACACATATGCGTGAATGGCTGGCTTAACAACTGTGTCTCATCTATTTTCTGTGTTCCACTAATTTTATCTCCCATCAAGAAGTTATCTGATGTGAGTGAGTCATACAAAAGGTTACAAGACCAAAATCTGTCAGGTTATAAGGTTAAAAAAAATCTCAGAGAGAGTAGAAATAAATGAATAACTATCATTTTTGTTTTGTTTTTATTTTTTCATAATGACTAAATGTTGAGTAGGATACCACTTGAGCTTCTGGGTTCCATGCATAGCAAAGTTTCAGCCTCGTTGCTTAAAACAAGTTAGGTCTAGCTTACACCGGAGAGTCAACTCATGGCCTAAAAAGACTCACCAGTGTGGTTCCCTCACATCTGACTGGTCAGCTCAAAGAAATACTTAGTTGATACGTTCACATCATAAAATGTCTTCACCCAGTGGTAAAGGTTTTGGAAATAGTTACATTGTAAATTTCCATTTAATTAAAATCACATTTTTCTAATATGGGTTCACAATTACTTTACTATGGTAGGTTTGGTGAATTTTGTTATGAAGTATTTTATGGAATTCTCTGGTGGCTAAACACCTTCAGGGGCTTCTCAACAGCAGTGGTTC
This sequence comes from Ursus americanus, assembly GCF_024610735.1. Classification (NCBI taxonomy): domain Eukaryota; kingdom Metazoa; phylum Chordata; class Mammalia; order Carnivora; family Ursidae; genus Ursus; species Ursus americanus. The sequence goes on along the minus strand of NC_142145.1, from coordinate 10,869,257 downwards.
TCAGTGTCTTCTGCTGGGACTTAGTAGAGATGCAAATTCTTGCTTCAAACCCTCTCACCCTGCACGCTTGTTCCAAATCTAATGTATCAGAAACTTGGAGCAAAGTCCGATAATCCTTTAACAAACTTTTCAGGTGATTCTGAGCAAGCCAAAGTCTGAGAACCACTGCTATATATAATCTTACTTTACAACTCAACAATTTTGAGGCTGCCATAAAATGAAGTACCGCAGGAAATGTCAACCATTTATTAATTGATTTTATTCAAATATTAGCCTGTGAGCCTATTTAACTGATGACCTCTACAAACTCCTTGTGTCAAACCAATCTAAAAATATGATTGAAATAGATCTTCATAAATATGAAACTGTATGATATCAAATGTAGGATAGACACCTAAGGATACAGCCAATTCCACATGGTGTAAACTAAGTTTAAATAGTTGTTTCTGAAAATTTTAAGCAAAAGAATGGGCCAATAACCATGATATTTCCCCCCTAAAATGAATTCTTTTCTTTAACCTGATTATCAACCTTTATTGAATGCATTTAAATATTGAGCTAGAAATAACTGTAATAGTGAAAACTGATCAATTTAAAATGCATGTATTTGTTACTAATATATATGCCCTATATGAGAAAAGATTTTAAAAGAATGTTGCCAGTGAAGGTGACAAAACTAAATAATTCCAAACCATTTTTAAGATAATCTTACATTAAAGTTACTTTAACAAGTTATTGATCTTTCCTTTATGCACACACATAGTTTATATTTATTCCTTTATTTAGAAAACAAGAATCTCAAAGAATCCAATTCAATATACTGTAATAAAATGATAATGTTAGTACAGCTGATTCCAATACTTAGCAGCTTTCAATATACTGAAAAGTGATAGCGATAGAAATTGGAGCTCTGATCAGTCTATCAGGGTATCCCCTTAGATACATGGCATGAGCGTGAATCTACAGAGACAATAAGAGTTAAGCCTTGTTTGAGGCTTCAAGTTAAGCCATGTTTGAGGTTCAAGAATTGATAGATGTGAATTACTCATGGCAGTTGCCTAATCATTTCCAAAGTAATATGCACTACTCCGGTTTTCTATTTGAATGTGCCTCTGTATTCCTGTCTGTATAAATAACATGGACGGTATAGGAAAATCACTTCTGCTTTGCTACAAGGTAGAATTTTCAATAACAATATAACTTTGGTTTTTCTTTTTTATTCCATCACTCCACTCATTTTAGAGTATATTTGTTTGGAAGCTTACATTACAGGAGCTTGGAGACATGCCATGTTTTCCAGGGGACAGAATCCCTAGAGCATGACCCAGCATCAGAACTATTCATGCATGTAATAAAGGGGCAGAGGTGACGCGGTGCGAACAGAAGACCGAGAAAGAGAGGAGCCCATCTCCAATGAGATAAACTTGGAATCTTTGTTCTGACATTCACTTACTCTATTTTGTTGGACTATTAAATCAACCTCTTAGTTTCGTCTTCTATAAATTAATGTAATAATGCTTACTTTAAATGGTTACTGTGAGATTTAATGTTCACATTGGTTTCTGTCCTTACTCTAACCCTCACCACCTCCTGTAGTGAGTTTATGTGGTTGTCAATAAAAGCAGTTTACTTGCAAGGCAATGATCAGTACATTTTCATTAGTTATTGTTTTCCCTGGGACAATGGTTTTAATTTCTGATTCTCTTACTTTAGTGGTGCTTGGGTTCTGCAGTCTTAATAAGTTTTTGCTGTGTTCTTTAATGCTATTCTCATAGAACAGAAGCTAACTTTTAACATCCCTTTACTATTAAATATTTAATAATGTTTGAACACTAACTTCTTAAAGATGTTTTAAATCTTTCTGTAAATACAGCAATACAAATCATAGAGGTTTAGACTTTCACTAGATACTGAGAAAAACAAGGAATTAAATCAACTACAAGCTAAGTAAAGTTACATAGGAGATTTCATATGGTAAGGAGGGCAAACAACATATTTTCATCTATTTCCCTGGAGTAAGAAACTTTATCTGCTAATTGCTAGTTAATGACCATGAAGTGCATTGGAAATATGTAAGAGCTGTATATAATGATCGAAACTTTATGACTCCTTCAAATACTATGATCATTTAACAACAGTTGAAAACTCTTTATGCTAATTGCTTCTCTTACTCATTTATATTGCAGGGTGACCGTTCCCATTTGAAAAGAAAAAAAAAAAATTAACATTCTTTCAGCCCTCTTCCTATCCCTAGTGAAGGCCCTCTGGTTTTCATGTTTGACGTTATCTGAAATATTCCTTTAGCTACTAAATTTTCTCTATACCTTGAAGTGTGATGTATAAGTAATGGCACGGGATGGATTCTTTCTTTAGTCTCTTGTTTCAAAATTAAGATCATCTGAATGCTGTCAAATGCTTAAGTCTCTAAAATCTCAATCCTGTATTTTTAACCTTAGGTACTCTTGATTCTGGCCAATTGCCACATTTCCTATCTTCTCTCCCTCTAAAGGCACAAGTTCAACTCTCCTGTGTATGGCCTGGCAACACACTTCGTGTGCATTCTCCGAAGACTGCATAGCAACATAAAATGATAACTTAAGCTTATATAAACTTTCATGGGTTGGAAAAATAAATGCTTGGCCTGACATCAATTTTTTCTCTATCTGTTAGTCTTCCACTCTGGAATAATATGAAAATTATGGATAGGTTGTCGCTTTTATCTTTTTTCATGTATGGAAGTCCAAATTAGCTGCTATGATTCATGCTGACCTTCTCACATCACTTTGTAGTCATGGTCCCTTGGTGCTCCATTCTGTGGCTGAATGGAGAGGCAATCAATTTATTACTGAGAACATAACATCGAAAAGGAGAGAAGAGTGTGTGAAAGGGATACATATGGTTGACTGTCATCTAGCTATGTCTCTTTAGAATCTAAACTCTTAACATATAGTGTATTGAACTATACAATGATTTATAACTAGGTCTAGCTTATGTCTGGACTGGGGATAAAATATTTGTTAACATTATATATGGTCCACAATCTCTGAGTTACCATTGTTTCATTTAATCCATTCATTATCATCACAGGAATTTAGTTAATATTTAAGGGCTAAATATTACTCACGTGTAAACTTCCTTTAAAGGTAATTCAATGCTAGAATTTATTTTTCATAAATTTCTTTTTATAATTCTGTAGTCTTATACTTCAGTATTTAAAACTAATGTTTTAACTGCTTTACGGAAAATCAAATGGCAAAAGAAATATGGACTAGCCTATACAAGGAACCTATAACTGGATGCCTAGCTATTGAGAAAATATTAGATTATCACTCAACATACTTCAAGTAATTGACTTCAATCATGATGGATTTTTGTGTGAAGTGAGAAAGTTTGATACCTCACGAGCCACGGTAGCCAAAGATCTAAAGTACACCTGGGGATGCCTGGGTGGCTCAGTCAGTTAAGTATCTGATTCTTGTGTTTTGGCTCAGATCATGATCTCATGGGTCTTGAGATCAAGACTCGTGTGGGGCCATGCGCTCAGCGGGGAGTTTGCTTGAAGGTTCTCGCTCCTCTCCCTCTGCCCCTACTCACCCTTTCTCTCTCTCTCTCTCTCTCTCTCTCTCTCTGATAAATAAATAAATCTTAAAGTACACCTGAATTACTGAGATCAGAGCCCATGAGGAAAGAAGACATCTTTCACTTCTGAACAGTAAGAGACTTTAGTCATTTTTGTTGCCTCAACTGTACCAGAGACATAGCCCACAACCTCCATGCACCCCAGCGTTCAGCCCCTCAAAACAGTGTTTCATTTGCTTGAAATCTGCTTCATAGGTCTTCAGTCACTCATTTGGCCATATCCTACTCCTACTTAACCTTCCAAGTAAAATGCCATTCCCACAGTGTGGTCTTCCCTGACCCCAGACTGCCGTCGGCACCCCAGCACACTCCGATAGCACTCTGGTCCTCCTCTTTCCTGACGCCATCCATTGGTAAGCACTCAGTCAATGCCAGGAAGGTGCAGGAAGGCACAGACGGGTTTTGAACTCTAACACACAGTAGAAGCTCAACAGATGTTTTCAGAATAAATAAGAATAAATCACATGTTAAAGAACTTGTCATCTAAAGTATATGAAAGCTTTGGAGGTTTTCATCAGTGAAGTCATGACACGGCTTGAAAATACAACTTTACAATAACTTGGCTTATGACAAAGTAGCCCCAAATCAAAAGGAAAAAATGAACTAGTAAATGTTTGGGGCAAAATGGTTTGTCAAAAAGAGAAAGATAATACTTAATTCTTAGTTTTGGCTCCAGATGGATTAAAAACCTAAATGTGACAAGTATTACCATACAGGTAATATTGCTCGAAGGATGTCATTGTGCTCCTCATGGGACTGGCTAAACAAGATAAAAACAAAACAAAACAAAAAAATTCACCCTACAACATAAAAGTAAAAAATAATGGATTTGATTATATCAAAATTAAAGAGTTTTGTTTAATAGGATAGTATAGACAAGGTTGAAAGATCAAGGGCTGCTTAGGAGATGACATGTGCACACATGCAAGGTAAGGGAACATCTAATATTTAAAATACCAAAAAAAAAAAAAAGTCCTGGAAATTAACAAGAAAAGAGACAAAACCTAAATTTATAAGTGGGCAAACTCTAAGTGATTCGTAAGTATATAAAGGTCATGGCTACTAATTTTCAACCAACAAATGCTTGCCAAAACATATAGATTCCAACCCATATTCTTCAGATTGTAAAAAAACATGACTGATGGATATGTCAAGTATTGCTAGAAATGTGGGAAGTAGAGGCCATAGCCCTGCTGATAACTGTAGGAATGATATAGCCATTTTATAGAGCAAACTGGTAATGCGTTGTCAAATTATTTTTTTGAACCTTCAATTTTTCTTGGTAGAATTATATACCCACTTTGCCCAGTGATTTGGCAGTGCTTTTCATGAAATAGGAGAAGCATATATGACTCAACTCTTAATTAAAGGATTAGTCATGTGACTTCATTTAGCCAATGTAATATGAGTGCACTGGTTACAAGCAGAGATTGAGCAAAGCTTGTATGGTTCATGTAATTAGTCAAGAGAAGAACATGCCCCAGGTAGCCACAGCACCTTCAGCCTGATTACCTCCATGAGAGACACAGCAAACATACCTGAACCCAACACAGAGCCTGAACACTGGGAGCTCACGTGGACACTTTTCTTCATTCACTAATCCCCGGGTAAGTCACATTCTTTCTTGATAAGACCTGGGATATCTGTTACTTTTTTCTCTATTACCATGAATGATAATTTTGTTTTGTACCTATTACATTACTATAAAAGCATCTTTACTAATATTCTCATCTCTCATCTGCTTCCTCTTCCCTATACCCCAGCCTAACCAATTCAACCTGAAATCTTTTCCCATAACTCTTTTTTAAAGCAATCTGATCATAGCATGGCAATTTCCTGCTTAAAATCCTTTCAAGGGTTTTTATAATTTCTGAAATAAAATAAAACTCACCTCTTTAATATATAGTGCCCATTAGGTAGACAGCTCTGGTTATTTCTCTACCTCTTCTCCCACTGCCTCCCCACATGCACCCTTGACTTCTGTGCTGGATGCCATCTGTTGTTACCCGGAATTATCCCCACACTTGTTATTAACCCTCTATAACTCACGGGCTAGAGACTACATTTCTCAGGCCCCATTGCCAGCAGCATCCCAATTTAGAAATTGTCTGCATAAGACCTTGGTGAAAGATTGGGGTGGTGGACTAGGAACAGAAAGCACCAATGTTCTTCTGACACCAGTGGGCGGGTGTGTGAAATTCAGCAGAAAACAGAGATTTAATGGTGACTAAAACAGACACAGATTTAATAGTGATGACGATATCTCCTGTGCATATCAGTGTTGTGTTCACTGGTGTTAGTTTCTTGCAAATATTATGACATTCTAAGTTTCTGAAATCACTGGAAGTCTTCCTTGTCCTTTTGGAAACTCACTCAGTCCAAAAGTTTTGTAATTACCTATTCTTTATATAAAATATTTAGGCTGAAATCTCTAGTGTGTTTTCTGTTTCTCTGCTTCTTGACAGAAAAATCTACAAATGAGTCAGTGATTTCATCTCCTACGTTTCTGATTCTTGTCTCTGATTTTCTTTATCTGAGGCCCCCTACTATTACTACATTGCTTAATTTCTACTTATCTCTCAAAACTTAGCTGGAAAGTCACGATCTTTGGGAGACTTCTGAACAATCTCTTATAAATCTGATGAAGATGTTCCCATTTCAATTTGATTTTCTCTCTCATCATACAGAATTTTGGTTGTTTCTTGTGTCTACTCTCGACTTTGTCCTAAGCAACTAAAAAGCAGAAACTGCCAAATGCACTAAACAATAATAGGTACATGGCTGATGCTTAAAGGATAGTTCACAAAGGAGGAATATTAGCACAAGATATGAATTTTTTAAATTATGTCACAGAAATAGGACTGACTCAGAGAACTCCGAGGAAGCTAGAGACAACTCAGCATAGTGTTTTATATTATTTATGTTGAAGTTACACACACCTGAGGATTGAAACATAGCTCTGCCATTTGTTGTCTGTGTTATGAATGAAAAATTACTTCACCTTGTTTTGTGGTTATTTTCACAACTAGAAGACAGCTATAACAATAACCAGTAAATTATAGGATTTCCAAGAGAATTAAAAGATATTTAACATAGTGTTTGCACAGGGCAAGTAATGATAAGGACTATTATTAATGTTATTATCATCATTACTCTAGTTCCAGGAATCACAATTCAAATTTGGAAACAAATACATTTTTAGATGAACTGCTAGGTATCTTCAGCTCTCACTACATGCTACTTATAGTTCAGAAATCAAAGACAATTCAACAATGTTCTTTGCAATTGAAACAGAGCATCCGAACTCATTATTTGGCCTTTGAAATGGAACAGATTTGGACTGTGATGGATGCTTGTATGTACAAATACACGTTTTCTGCATTTAAGTATTGGAAAAATTAGTAATGGCTTGATACTAGGCTTTATTCAACTAATCAGTACCAGGCTTAGCCCTTCTGGAAGGAAATAAATCTTACAAATCATTTTTAGAAATTTTGGAAAAAGAAATGAATTTAGACCCACATAATGAGATTTCAGGAAGAACAGAACATAGACTTCCACTCTTCACTGACACACAAAAAGTATCTGTTTCTCTTATGCTTATTATATTCCAATATGGTATACTATAGCACCCAGATTATTAATATATAATTATTTATATTGCATACAGATAAATAAATGCTATATATAATTATGTGGATGTCATTTAGATTTTAAGTTGAGATAATTTGAAATTTAAACATTTTTATAGTTGTCACACTTATTTTTGTAAGAGAAAATCCCATTTTCTCTCAAAGAAATTATGCAATTGTGTGAAACACAGACTATGAGTATTTTTTTCAAGCATAATAGTGTGTTTGTTTGAGGTTCTCTGTGTAAAAGATGGTTTTCAAAATACTTCATGATTTTTTTTCTGTTTGTGGCTTGTAGAAAATCATTTCGGAAGCATTTACCTAAATGTCTTTGCTAAGTAAAACTTCCATGTATTTTAGAAAAACAAGTCAGGAAAAACAAAGCTGGGGGCATCACAATGCCAGATTTCGAGCTGTACTATAAAGCTGTGATCACAAAGACAGCATGGTACTGGCACAAAAACAGACACATAGACCAATGGAACAGAATAGAGAACCCAGAAATGGACCCTCGGCTCTTTGGGCAACTAATCTCTGATAAAGCAGGAAAAAACATCTGGTAGAAAAAAGACAGTCTCTTCAATAAATGGTGCTGGGAAAATTGGACAGCTACATGCAAAAGAATGAAACTTGACCACTCTCTCACACCATACACAAATATAAACTCCAAATGGATGAAAAGACCTCGATGTGAGACAGGAATCCATCAAAATCCTAGAGAACATAGGCAGCAACCTCTACGACATCGGCCAAAGCAACCTTTTTCATGACACATCCTCAAAGGCAAGAGAAACAAAAGATAAAATGAACTTGTGGGACTTCATCAAGATAAAAAGATTCTGCACAGCCAAGGAAACAGTCAAAAAAACTAAGAGGCAGCCCACGGAATGGGAGAATATATTTGCAAGTGACACCACAGATAAAAGACTGGTATCCAAGATCTACAAAGAACTTCTCAAACTCAATACGTGAGAAACAAATAAACAAATCATAAAATGGGCAGAAGATATGAACAGACACTTTTCCAATGATGACATACAAATGGCTAACAGACACATGAAAAAATGTTCAAAATCATTAGCCATCAGGGAAATTCAAATCAAAACCATACTAAGATACCACCTTACGCCAGTTAGAATGGCAAAAATTGACAAGGCAAGAAACAGCAATTGCTGGAGAGGATGTGGAGAAAGGGGATCCCTCCTACATTGTTGGTGGGAATGCAAATTGGTACAGCCACTCTGGAAAACAGTGTGGAAGTCCCTTAAAAAGTTAAAAATTGAGCTACCCTATGACCCAGCCATTGCACTACTGGGCATTTACCCCAAAGATACAGACGTAGTGATGAGAAGGGCCATATGCACCCCAATGTTCATAGCAGCATTGTCCACAATAGCTAAATCGTGGAAGAAACCGAGATGCCCTTCAACAGATGACTGGATTAAGAAGTTGTGGTCCATATATACAATGGAATATTACTCAGCTATCAGAAAGAACGAGTTCTCAACATTTGCTACAACATGGACAGCACTGGAGGAGATAATGCTAAGTGAAATAAGTCAAGCAGAGAAAGACAATTATCATATGATTTCTCTCATCTATGGAACATAAGAACTAGGAAGAGCGGTAGGGGAGGGGGGATAGGGAAGGGGGGGTTATCAGAAGGGGGAATGAAGCATGAGAGGCTATGGACTCTGAGAACAAACTGAGGGCTTCAGAGAGGAGGGGGGTGGGGGAATGGGATAAGCTGGTGATGGGTAGTAAGGAGGGCACGTACTGCATGGTGCACTGGGTGTTATACGCAACTAATGAATCATCGAACTTTACATCAGAAACCAGGGATGTACTGTATGGTGACTAACATAATATAATAAAAAAAAACATTTAAAAAAATAAAAAATTAAAAGCACTTTGTAAATTGCAAAATACCATACACATGTAATTATAATTATTGCATAATTAAAGTGCTATCATGTGAACTGGAAAAAAAAAAGAAAGAAAAACAAGTCAAACTATGTAGAGACAGGATGCTTTTTTTTTTTTTAATTTTGTGTATTTATTTTGGGAGGGGGAGGCACAGAGAGGGAAGGAAGGGGAGAGAGAATATGAAGTAGACTTCAGGCTGAGTACAGAGCCCCATGGGGGTTGGATCCCACAACTGTGAGATCATGACCGGAGCTGAAACCAAAAGTCTGACGCCTCACCAACTGAGCCACCCAGGAGCCCTGAGACAAGAAGCTTGTAGATAACCATGTTCTTGTATTTACCATCCTTTTCTATTTAGTGTTAAGATTAGCTAATAAAGGCATTTGTATACTGTTTTTTCTGAAGGTGCTGGGCTGTATGTGTAGGTGTGAGTGTGTTAGTCTTGGATCTACATGAATTTTCTGTACATGATGCTATGTGGTTAGAAGAATCGTATTTTGCAGCATGTATCTTTATATGCTTGATCTGCGGTAGCGCAGTCTATGATTCTCTAGAACAGATTTGCAACAATGACAACATTGTTAATGTATTCAGTGGACATTATGTTTCACGTGTGTTATATAATTGAATCTTCACAACAGGACTATTAAGAAGGTGTTATCCTCATTTAATAGATGAGTTACTGGTTTACAGAGGGTGTTAAATTGTTTGGTATCTAGAAGAGAGTTACTCTATTGATCCAGTCTGTCTGACACTGGGATTTGATAATGCATATACACTAACCACAGAACGATATGTTTTCAAAGCATGATACCTGGCTTCAGGTTAGCTCCAGCCAGCTCAGGAGGGCAGGTTGTATGCATGTCTTTTCAGCAGCCTGTTCCATGATGTCATATGGATAGCATGAGATAGGCCCTGAGAGGACTATTTTATCATGAGCATAGCTAAATGGTGCAAATCAGGGCTTTTATGCTTCAGGGAACCAGTTTACCTGCACACCACCCGCAATAAATACCCCATGACTGTGCCACTGAGTGGCCAAACAATAGGAGTTCGTTCTTTTTGTTCTTTTGAATATATTCATAAAAATTCATCTTTGCCTATAACAATTGGCTTTACTGAATCCAAAGCAAATCAGTTTTTAAAGATCATTTAAATTAGGTATTCATAATTTTAGAGTGTTTAAAGATATGTTTACTGAAGATTCTAAATCCATTTTCCTCCATGAATTTGAATCGTCATACAATCATTAGCAAGTATGTGATTCTTGTTACGGATAGCTGGGTGGGTGGATAGCTAGATAGCAAACCCTGGAAATGTCAGGAACTCCTCCTATGGATGCAGGTAACTATAATCTTGAGGTGTTTATTAAAATGTTTCTACTTGTGCTCTTTAAATGATACTTACCATTGGTTAAATATAATTATTAAAACTTTAGCAGCTTTATAATTTTGCTGATTATGCGATGTATAATAACTCATGTTTTTATGAACGGTGCACTGGGCCTATACTTTAACAATTAGTAGATCTTAGTACATTTGTGAATTGCAGTTCAAATATGAATCTTTTCTATTCCTAGTCATTGTAAACCGATCCTATCCAAATATACTGTATAAAACATTATTATGACTGATTTCTTACTCTACTAGACAATGAAAAAGAGTGATCTGTGTTCTAAAAGGTCTTTTTTTGCCTCCCCTGAGAGAATGACTTAAAATAGCTTCAGGCATCTGTGAGAGAGGATCACTGTAACATCTTGATGGTTCAGTGTTTAAAAGATAATGACAGAGAAAGGAACATATCTGGAATTAGGAAGATAAGGAAAACCCCAAGAGAGTTGCTCAATTTTAATCATTTTGAGTAATAGGGAAAAAAACTGCCAAGTTTTGATTTTTTTTTTTTTACAAAAAATATATTTACACAGTTTATGAGTGGATAAATGTCTGTTGCCTCAAGTGTGTGGGAGGAAACTGAGCTGGGTAATTTGCAGGTAAAAAAGAATGCTGGTCTAACCTTGAAAGAAAGCCAAATGAGGCAAAATATTAAGTGACGATTACAGACATGGTATTGAATTATGCTAGATTTTTAACATAAATTTTACTTATTTTTCTTCTTTGAATACATTGTTTTTATTTCAGGCAGTTATCTTATTCATGGTGAAATCTTCAGATACATTTGTTACCATAAAGTGTTCTAACACTTGTATGGAAGGCTAAATAATGGTCTCCCAAAGATGCCCATGTCCAAATTCCCAACACCTGGAAATGGGTTGAGTTACATGACAATGGGGAATTTAGGCAGCAGAAGGAATTACAGTGGCTAACTAGCTGACTTTAAAATAGGGAGATTATTCTAGATTACCCTGATGGACCCAATAGAATCACAAGGGTCTTTCAATTTGAAAGAGGGAGACAGTCAGTGCCAGAGTGGCGTGCTCTAAGAAAGATTCACATCACTGGACTTTGCTAGCTTTAAAGACAGAGGGCGAGGGCCATGAGCAAAGGGATGTAGCCTCGTTCACAATTTGATTTTTTGCCCAGTGGAACCCATCTTGAACTTCAAGCCCCCAGAACTACAAGATAATAACTTAGTACTTTTTTAAGTTACTATGTTTGTGGTCATTTGCTAAAGCAGTAATGGGAAATTAATACAGGTAGGATGCTAGCATGGGAAACATCTGTAAGGCTGGTCTTTCATAACTTAATTTGAAGGCATAGCTTCTTCAAAGAGGAAAAAAGCAGGGACTCAATTACTGTTAGAATACAGGGTTGGAGTGGTAAGCGAGCCTGAACCTTTGCTAAGCCACTTGGGAAAAAGGTCTTCAGATTCTTTCTGAGTAATGGTCAGTTCCAGACCTTCCCATGTCAGCACATAAACCAAATGGCCCAACATGTGTTGTCCAACATGAATAATATATGAACTCAAGGCACTTGGTCTGGCATTACAGAAGTGGTCTCTATATTCAAAAATAGACAATCTTTACAAACTAGATATATGCCAACCCTTCTTTTAATATATTTAACTAATTGGGAAAAAATTTTGTGTTTTGCGGTAGAATGCAATAAAATATTGGTTATTAATATATGCTCAGTTTCTTGAATTTAATGACTGAAAAGCAGCTACTATGGGTTGAATAATTCTTGTCAGCTGATTTGCTTGTTGGTTTTGTCAAAATTCTGATAAAACAAACAAAGCAAATGCTGTAAGTTTTCTCTGAATTCCTGTGGCTCTGACGGATTTGATGGATTTATAATTTTTGTGGCAAATCCTAAGTGACTAAGCAATTAAAGCTATTCTGAAAAGATTCAAAACATTACAAGACTGTTTGAATTTCCTCAATTCATTCTAATTATTTGTTAATTCAGTGCATGCACGCACACACACACACGAAAGTCAATAATAAATTATTTGACACCCATCCAGTATTTTTGGGCAGAATAGCCCCCTGAAGATACCTGTGTCATAATCTCTGGAACCTCTGAAAATATCACCTTAAATGACAACAACAAACTTGTATATGTAATTAAGTTTACAGATGTACAATAGTGAGACTATCGTGGTTAATCACAGAAGCCCTTAAAAAGAAATTTCTCGGGCTCAAGTCAGAGAGATGTGGCAAAGGAGAATCAGAGAGATTTGAAGCATGAGAGAGTCTTGTCCCCCACTCCTGGAGGGAGCCCCTCCCAAATGAGTGGGGACAGTTTCCAGGAAAGAAGACTAGCTTCTGGCAGGCAGCTAGCAAGCATCATGGACCTCAGCAATGACTGAGTCCTACCTAGAGCCTGGGTGAACATTTTAGCAGATTCTTCCCCTCCGACTCCAGCGAGGATCCTGGTCCTGCGGACACCTTGATTTCAGGCTTGGAGATGCTAAACAGGGGGCCCACCCAAGCTTACCAGACTTCCGACCTATATAAGCTGTGAGGTAATAGATTTGTGTTGTTTTCAAGCCCTAATCTTGTGGGAAGTTGTTCCAGCCGTGAAAGACAACAAATAGGCTTGCTTCAGGAAGCAGGCAGTGCATGGAGTCACCAGGACCCTGCAAAGCGCCTGGCCCCAGCATGAATCAGATGCCCTGGCTGGGGGAAGGCTGCGAGTCACAGAGAACAGAGGATTATGACTGCACTTAGTTTCCTCTCAACAGGAGCATTGCCTCTGAATTCTCAGTACCATTACAATCACTACAAAGCTAAAAATAAAATCAACTCAAAACCTGTAGTTCGGTGTGAAATAGTGCCCCGTGTTTTTGATTCATCTGCCATGCTGCCACGCCCCCTGGCTCATCCTGAACCTGGGCTGCGACGTGTAACTTTGCTATTCACGACATTCTGTTGCCATGAAATGTGTTAGAGGACATGTTGCAAAATCACCCTTTTGAACACTGCCAGTGTCTGACAATTTGTGTTCCAACTCAGACCTCACTCCTGAACTGCTCCCTCTGCAGGACGCTTCCTAAGATGGTAAATGATTTGGTTTTCATTTGAATAAACACTTGAGGAAATTTTTGTGCAACTTGATTATAATGTTTCTTGTCAGATTATCTGTAAAAGATTTATATATATTTTTAAAAAGAGATGTGTTATATCTGAAACATGTACAGGAGAATCCCTTTCTTGCTAAATTCTGTGAAAAACATCCTTTACTTGCCTTTTGCCTCTAATTGTTTCCTCTGAATTTTCCATATCGCTGCACATATCTTGCCCCCTGGTTTTCTTCCTCTGCCATGTTTCAGTTAGTGTGCTCATGTCAATGAAACAGTCACCTGTCCTTGGTATTAAATGGCACCCTGTCCTAAGAATTTAAAGACCTCCGAGTAGCATATCAGAAAGGTTAACAGCAAATGAAATGATGCATTTCAGTGATACTGTGGACTTCATTAAAATTTAGTATTCGTTATTGGTCTTTTCTAGGATTACGAGTTCCATTGAATCATTTGATTCTGTCCTTGGAGTTTCACTACTAATTCAAAAACTTTATTTCAAACAGCTCTGGTCAGCATCTTTAAGCATCATGCTCATGACCTAATACCACCCAAATATCAAAGAAAGGAACCTTCGATAGAGGCGGGGCTTCTCTGTCAGGATGAATCCGTTTCCTTTCAACATGGGTTTCTGACTGGATGACTGGTTTCCATCTATATCCGAGAAACCTCTCCTCTGAGCATGTTTTCTCTACTAATAGGACTTCAGTACTTATAGGATGTGGTGTTTGTGTCACGGTCCATAAATAATACATTACTTATCAAATTTTTGAAATATAAAAAAATAAAAATAAAAAACAATGGATTATCTCTTTGCCTAGAGATAACTACCATCATCATTTTGGTATATTTGTCTCTAGTAATTATACATAACTAAAATTACACTGTGTATATAGATTTTCAATCTGTCTTTGTTTTTGCCTCACACAATGCATAGTTTCTATTTTCAACAGTTAACATTAAAATTTAAATGTGAATAACCATCATATGGATGTAGTACAATTAATTTAACCATTTATCCATTACTCAGTTCTGTTATCAAAGTTGTGCTATTGTCAATGACACTGAAATACAGATGTTTGCACAATTTTTTTCTACCCTTGAGAGACTGCTAGACATCTATAAAGTTTGAAAGTTCATGATACACACAATCGACTGCTTCCCAACTCCAGGAGATAGTGTTTCATGGCTGCCTCTCCATCATTTAATGTTATCTTTCAATTCTGCTAATTACATAGGTGAAGTACAGCATTTCATCATTTTAATTTGCATTGCTTTGATTTCTAGTAAGACCATATGTTTTCAATCTATGATTCATTATTTTTAAAAGAGTTGATAATATCTCTGCTGTTTACCTGACAGATTTATTTAAATGATTAAGTTCATCCTCTCTATTATAATATCACGAGCCTCCCCAGCACAGTAATACTTACAAATGTTACGATAGTACAGTGTGGTACTGGTATATTCACGTAGTGTCTCCCTTTCACACTAAGCTATACTGCTATAAACTTTGAAGCATGGACCATGACAGTTTTTGCTCACCCAGAGTGGGTCTAAGTTTTATGGGTTCTCAAAGCAGGATGAGCTTGGAACCTTACAGGGGCTTAATAACCTTTAATAAAAGTGCAGTGGAGGGGCGCCTGGGTGGCACAGCGGTTAAGCGTCTGCCTTCGGCTCAGGGCGTGATCCTGGCGTTATGGGATCGAGCCCCACGTCAGGCTCCTCCACTGGGAGCCTGCTTCTTCCTCTCCCACTCCCCCTGCTGTGTTCCCTCTCTCGCTGGCTGTCTCTATCTCTGTTAAATAAATAAATAAATAAATAAATAAATAAATAAATAAATAAATAAATAAATAAATAAATAAAAATCTTAAAAAAAAAAAAAGTGCAGTGGAGGGGCACCTGGGTGGCTCAGTCAGTTAAGCATCTGCCTTCAGCTCAGGGTCCTGAGATCGAGCCCCACATTAGGCTCCTTGCTCAGCTGGGAGTCTGCTTCTTCCTCTCCCTCTGCCCCTTACCTCCCCTCATGCTCTCTCTCTCTCTCTCAAGTAAATGAATAAAATTTTTAAAATTTTTTTAAAAAATTGGAATGCAGTGGAAGGGGTAAAGCAACAATGAGCCCAGGCATGTCCTTACAGACAAAGGAAAGACCATGGATTTTGTCCAAGCAAGCCAGTGAGTGATGCTAAGAATCACCTTACATCTTTTTTTCCACTAACCTCAAAACAAAATGTAACAAATTTAGTCGTATTTGAAGAACATATGTCTTCATCATCAAAATAAGTCAGGCGTTTTCACAGGATACAGAAGGACAATTTGCAGCTAAGCAATAATAGGTGAATAAACTTTATACATAGTTTTAAAAATACAAGATGTTCACAGATGCAGAAATGGCATTTGACTGAGTATGAAATCCGTTCATGATAAAAACCTTCAACAAAGGAACATACCTCAACATAGTAAAGGCCATATGTGAAAACTCTCAGTGAACACCATCCTTAATGGGGGAAAACTGAGAACTTTCCCCCTAAGGTCAGGAACAAGACAAAGATGTACACTCTCACCACTTTTATTCAACATAGTATTGGAAGTCCTGGCCTCAGCAATCAGCCAACAAAAAGAAATAAGATGCACCTGAATTGGTAAGGACGAAGTAAAACTGACTATTTGCACATGACATGATACCATATATAGAAAACCCTAAAGATTCAATCAAAAAACTATTAGAATTGATAAATGAAATCAGTAAAGTCTCAGGATATAAAATCATTGTTCAGAAATCTGTTGTATTCCTATGCACTAATAATGAAGTAACAGAAAGAGAAATTAAGAAAACAATCCAATTTACAATTGCACAAAAAAATAAATAAATAAAACATCCAGGAATAAACTTAAACAAAGAGATGAAAGACCTGTACTCTGAAAACCATAAAAAAAAAAAAAGATGAAAGAAATTGAAGATGACACAAAGAAATGGAAAGATATTCCATGCTCATGGAACAGAAGAACAAATATTGTTAAAATGTCTATACTACACAGAGCAATCTACAGACTTAATGCAATCCCTCTCAAAATACCAACAGCATTTTTCACAGGACTAGAACAAACAACCCTAAAATTTGTATGGAACCACGAAAGACCCCAAATAGTTAAAAAAATCTTGAAAAAAACAAAACCGGTGGTATCATAATTCCAGATATCAAGATATACTACAAAGCTGTAGTAATCAAAACAGTATGGTGCTGGCACAAAGAAAGACACACAGGTAAATGGAACAGCATAGAAAACCCAGAAATAAACCCACAATTATATGGTCAATTAATCTTTGACAAGGAAGGAATGAGTACACAGTGGGGAAAAGACCGTTTCTTCAAAAAATAGTGTTGGGAACATGGGACAGCAACATGTGAAAGAATGAAACTAGACCATTTTCTTTCGTGACACACAAAAATAAACTCAAAATGGATTAAAGACCTAAATGTGAGACCTGAAACCATAAAAATCCTAGAAGAGAACACAGGCAGTAATTTCTCGGTCATCAGCTGTAGCAACATTTTTTCTAGATATGTCTCCTTAGGCAAGGGAAACTAAAGTGAAAAACTACTGGGACAACACCAAAATGAAAAGCTTCTGCACAACAAAGAAAACAATCAACAAAACTAAAAGGCAGCCTACTAAGTGGGAAAAGGTATTTGCAAATGACATACCCAATAACGGATTAGTACCCAAAATACATAAAGAACTGATACAACTCAACACCCAAAACCCAAATAATCCAATTAAAAATGGGAAAAGATAAGCAGACATTTCTCCAAAGAAGACATCCAGATGGCCACCAGGCATATGAAAAGATGCTCAACATCACTCATCATCAGGGAAATGCAAGTCAAAACGACAGAGATAGCACTTCACACCTGCAGAATGGCTAAAATCACAAATAAAAGAAACACGTGTTGGTGAGGATGTGGAGAGAAAGGAACCCTCGTGCAATGTGAACTGGTGCAGCCACTGTGGAAACAGTACGGAGTTTCCTCAAAATTTTAAAAATTGAATTACCCTATAATCCAATAATCGCACTACTGGGTATTTACCCCCCAAAAATATAAATACACTAATTCAAAGCGATACATGCACTCCTATGTTTATTGCAGCATTATTTACAATAGCCAAATTATGGAAGCGGCCCAAGTGTCCGTGGATAGATGAATGGTTAAGGAAGATGTGTGTATGGTTGTATCACACATGGAATATTATCGAACCAAAAAAAAAAAAAAAGAATGAAATTGATATAACACTGTATCTTAACTATAATGGAATTAAAATAAAAAGCCTAGCTTAAAAAGTGCAAGATGCTCAAAATATTCAAAATTTAAAGATCAGGTAAAGGAAAGTAAACTCCTAGGCATGGAGCGTGTAGTTTCACTGAAGCCAAGAAGGCCATGATAGCCGCGTCCAAAGAAGCTGAGTGGCCAGGTTAGATGGTGGAACAGAACGAAAACCGGATTTGGCCACAGGCAGAGTATCGACGACATTACTACGGGCAATTTCAGTGTGATGCCAGGAAACCTACAAATACTGGTGTGGATCAAAGAACAAATCATACTGAACAATGGAAACTTTAAAATCGAAGAAATTTGAACAGCAAAAGATACCATTAGACGTTGATGAGGAAAGAGAGTGGTTGGTGTACTTAGAAGTATATATGAGCCCAAGGTGCTTATTATTAATGCTGACGTAATACTGGTGATGTTTATGAAGGGCTTCCTATACGCCAGATGCCGTGCGAAGTGCTTTTCCACACGGTGACACTGACGAATGTCACAACAACCCTGTGAGTTAGGTTCTACTGTTCCTATTTTATACCCGAGGAAGAGGGAGTTTGTCACTTGTCCACAGGCACAGAACACATGAGGACAAAATTAGCCTTTTCTATTAAAGAGGCTCTTTCTCCGCAAAAACAGAATGAAGAACACGTTGGGTCCAGAGGCAAGAATGGCCTAAGAAAAATGTTTGCTTTGGTTCACATAATTGCCACTTCTGTAAGGGGGACACTGTTTTAACCGGTTTCCTCCCTGTACCATCACAGCAACTGTTCAAGTCTTGGACATTCCAACTTCTGCAGCTCTGCTGACAGATTTCCTAATCTCATCTGCTTTAAAATTTCAGCACTTTCTACACTCGTTCTTAGTCTCAGACTCCAAAGAGCCTCGGACAGCCTGGCTCACGAGAACCACTCTGCTGGGAAACCCCCAGAAACTCAACGCTATAACATAGCACTGCTCCAGTGCTCTCCTTTCACCAGCTTCATGACGTGTCAAGTTCTTTTTTTCCCACTGAATATATTAATGCTTCTTCGGAACAACAAGCAAAAATAATTATTTTTTATTAGAAGTCATGGTGACTCTAATATACAAAGAACATATTTGTTTTCTAAAATAACCTGCATCGACTGAAATGTATTTTATAGCTACAGTGACTGTATTTTCAGCATAAAATTGGCATGTGCAGCTAACACGTAACAGTATTTTTGGATGGATAACGGACATAATCGGGGTTGCACGGTTTTCGTATTTATATTTATACCTGCATCTCAACTAAAGTAGCACAAGCTTTCCTTCCAGAACATGAATATAAACACTGTGTAATTATGATCTCTGTGTATAACAAAGTACAATTTTCTTATCCAAAATGTATTGTATTGTATTTTTTTCTGCCTATTGACTTCCTAAATCTAAGGTTTATTTACCTCTTCCCTCTTTCTAAAACATATTTGAATTCACTTTTTACAAGCAGCTAAAATTTTTTTTAAAAAAATGGAACAAAGAAAAACCTGAAGAATGCAAATAAGCTACCTGAAAGTATTATTTATTTTCAGACTTGAGTTTAAAATGATTGTGATATTCTTTGGATTCTGAGCAGTAAGGAAAGCATGATGATTTATATGATGAAGTATTTTTTCTTAGAAATTAAATTTGGAAAAGAAAGAAGATGAAATGGACTTTTTCTTTTTCATTATTTTCCTAAATATGAAAATTCAGCCTTCTAGAAAGGCACAATTTTCACTCAATCTAGACCAACTTAATTTACTCTGCATATTCGTAGGAGAACTCTATATTGATTGTGTGCGACCTTCCTCTTTCTTCATTACATGTGCCCCAGCCGGGAAAAGCCGAGACCACGATGACAGAGCAGACACAATACAGTTGGTAGGAGTGTAATTTTAATGCCTGCCCACCCAAATCATAATAAATATTATGTCTTGATTTAGAGTAATTCTCATAGGTTACTTTTTTAAAACTGCGGTTCCTAGAATACTTGGACCATGCTGCAGAGGGCTTTGGGAGAGAAAGAAAAAAAAATAAGGGTCTGAATTTCTCGCTTGAAAGGCACCTGCAGAAGCCCCAGCACATCTGAGGTCCTCTCCTTTCCTTCTCTGGGGAAAACAGCAGGCAGCGGTCGCCGCGCGGGAAGTAGGAGCTGTGCTATCACCTGCAGCCCTTCAGGACGGGAACTCTGAGGAGCATTTAATCAGCCAGGTGGTGAAAAAGCACGAGGCCTTCACCTACCAAGAGATCGTGTGCTCTTGAAAAGGGAAAGCGCAATGCCATCTGACCATGATCGTGACCCTGGACAAGGAGGAGTTAGAGCCCTGCCTCCTCGCCGCAGAAAAGCCTAGGGAAGCTTCTGCCAAGACCCTGGTGTGCATTCCCCAGTCTCTTCATCAGCAGCGCTCCATGGACAACGAGGCTCCTCTCCTCTCCCACCACCAACAGCAGAAAACATGTCCTTAGCATACAGAGCTAAAGTGGAAGTACCATAAAGGAAACATTCAGCTGGTCCAGAATAGACTTATTCGAAGACCCTTTTCAACCTTCTTTTCAAGCAAGGGCGATGGCGTAGGTTCATCAGCTAATGACACAGTCCCCGCTGCCCCCATGATGCTTGGGTTTAAATCCTACCACCGCTGGCTGGTTATGGGGACACCTGAGCAAGGGATTGTATTACTTCCTGAGTTTATCTTTAAAACAGAGATAAAATAGAAACCTATCCCGTAAGGGTTTTGGAGGTTTAATGGTTGACGAATGTCAAAGCTTAGAATGGTATCTGGCAAAATGTAAGCTTTCAGTTAATGACAGTAACATTCATACATGGAAAGGATTCGTCCATGTGGAAAGCCATTCCGGACTCCTAGGAATATGTATAAATTCAAAGAAAGGGAATGTATTACCTGATATGACTTTGGCCACGTTAAGTCTAGAAGTGCGTTAGTTTACCAAGGCTCTGTCTTATTCAGGTTTGATTAATTTGCTGACACCATAACCTGGCCTTTTACAAGTGAAAGCAGATCTCCCACTTTCCTGTGGTGTCTTAAGGATATCTAAGAATAATAGAATTTCCTTGTGGCCTAAAGATGTAGTTGGCATTTGCAGCGCAGGGGTGGGAAAGAAAATAACCCAGACAGTTGTTAGAGATATACATAGGGCTCAGCTTCATTTAATTTACTAAATCACCAAGTGCTTTCCTGCTATAGATTAGTTTGTTTGCTCTTGTAATTTTCACTTATTAGTGTGAAGAATATGTCATTAGTGGAAAGGATGATTTATGATGATAATAGGCAGAGTAATTAATATGCATACATAGTATAGAGTAAATATTTGAGGCATTCTTACCATCTCAATCAACCTTACGGAAACAAAGCATAATAGTCATTTAATTAGTTTCCTCCATGACTCTGATTACTACTAAATGATACACTGCAACAAAAAAGTCCAAGTGTTCACTTTCGAATGTGGGAAAATATTAAGTCTAAACCTTGCTAAATTGCTCGAGAAGGTGATTTTTTAATTTTCTAATGTGTCTCATTTCTTATTGTGATAAATATGGCAAAGGAAAGAGCCTTACTACCCCACTGAACTCCACAGGCTTCTCCAAGTTACGAGAGAATGCAGAGCCTTTGTGAATTGAAATGTCTGGCTCAGCAATTCAAAATCCTCTGCGCTGGCATGTGGATTAGAGCGCTGGCTACAAAGGGGGACAAGTAGTGTTCTGTTTCCGGCAGCTCTTCAGCTTTTGGAGGCCAGATTTAAACACATTTCAAACTGCCCATTGATCGCTTAG
Organism: Ursus americanus; assembly: GCF_024610735.1. Classification (NCBI taxonomy): domain Eukaryota; kingdom Metazoa; phylum Chordata; class Mammalia; order Carnivora; family Ursidae; genus Ursus; species Ursus americanus. The sequence continues at coordinate 10,847,463 of NC_142145.1, read as the reverse complement.
GATTAGTGCTAGGGAAGAGTTTCCCTGACGATTGGCTGGCTACGTGGGAGACATCCTTCCCATCTTAATATTGTTTAATGTTCCCGCCTGTTCCCTTTCTCACTTCATTTTCCTCAAGTCCTCAGATGGGATTGCCGCCCAGAGCGTCCCCCACCCCGTGGAGATTTATTCCCCATCTTCGGAGAGTCACCTTGCAGCCTTGGAGTCCCACATGTGGCTGCTGCGTCTCCCCCTGTCCCATCCCGTTCATCCTCCCCCTGTACCTGAGGCTGTGGTCCCGCCCCCCAGTGCACCCTAGAAACATCACCCCTCAGAGTCACCTTCCCAGCCTGCTCTGTGCTACAGCACACACATGACCGTTTAGAGCTTTTTCCTTTTTAATAGGTAAACATTTTGGGAATACATAGGGAAAGGTGGATAATAAGTTACAGCTCAGTGACTTCTCACCAAGCTCATGCTCCATTATAAACAGTAACCAGAGAGGAAACAGAAGGTCTCCAGGATTCCCCTCCTCTCGGGACAGTGGCTATTCTGACTTCTAACACAATGGACAACTTGGTGTGGTCCTGGACTAGATATAAGTAGAATCATGAAATTTGTGTACTATCTGTATTTTGGTTTTCTTCTCTCCACATGACACTTGTGAGATCCATCCATGCTGTTAAGTGTGGTTTGTTTCCTCACTGCAACACAGTACTATTGTGTGAATATGTCACACATTGGTCATCCATTTATGGACATTGTTTTCTTTCTTATTTGGCTGCCATGAGTAGTGCTAAGAATATAATTATGTCTTTTGGTGAACATACGTATGCATTTCTTTTGGATATCCTGACATCTTGAGAATTGCTCTTTCATAAAGAGTATATATTTCAGATTTTTAGATGGTGCCAGTTTTCCAAAGTGGTTAGGACAATTTGTACTTCCACTAGTAGTGTATGAGAAATCTGGTTGCTTCCCACACACTACTGACAGTTGATAGAGTCTGCTTCCCTTCTTTTAGCCTTTCAGATGAATATCTGGTAGTATCCCATGAGAATTTTAGTGTTCATTTCATGGACAACCATTAAATTGAATGTCTTTTAATGTATTAATTGATTTTTAGGTATTTTCCTTTGTGAAATGTGTATTCATTTTTTTTATTTTTTATTTTAAAACAGTCTTTTTCAGATTGATTTTTAGGAATTTTATATTCATTTAAGTCATCATTGAATATGTATTTCTCAAATATTTCCTTCAACTGTGTGCTTTCAATTTTTATTTACTCAATGGTGACTTTCAACGACCAGAGTTCTTAGTTTCAATGCAATGCAATTTATATTTTTCCCATTACAGTTAGTATGTTTTGTGTTCTACGTAAGCAAATGTTGTTATCTGAAGGACATGAAGATATTTTCCCATGTGTGCCTCCAAAATTTTATTATCACTTATCTTCCAAAATAAATCAACCCTCAATGTAGATTTTTCTTTTTTTGGGATGTGAAGGTGGATTAATGTTCGTATTGCAGGAAAATCATAAATTAAATGACCATTTTAGTGGGTCTGTTTCAGACTCTATTCTATTTCATGTGTATATTTATCTGCCCTTGGCCCACAACCACACTGTTTTACTATTACAGCTTTATCACCAGCCTTGACAGATGGTAGTGTTAAGGGCTCTTGTTTTGGTCTTTTCAGAAGACTCTTGAATGTGTTTGGACTTTTGTACCTATAGGTTCTTTAGGTTGAGCTTGTCAATTTCCACCAAAAAAGGCAGGGGGAACACTGCTGACACTGGAGTTGGGATTGGTTTGAATCATCAGATAATTTAGAAAAAATTGACATCTTTATAATACTGAGCCTTCCAATCTATGCACATTGCAATATCCTTCCTTTTACCTAGATTTTCTTCAATTTCCTTCAATTACAATTGCAGTGTTTTAGATTTGGACTTCCTATATAAAGTGTTTTGATGCTTTTCCAAATAGCAACACTTTTAAAATTTGACTATTTGTTTCTGACAAGTTTTTTTTTTTACCTTGTATCTAACTCCTTGTAAGTTTACTTATTAATTCTACTTGAGAGACCCTCAAATTCTAATTTTTTGTCTTTCCAAACTTTCAATGATCACAAAAGGCTTTACTGGTCCCTATCCTTAGTCACAGCCACCTGCTGTGGCAAAGCTCGAAGTTTTAGTCTCTTACCCTGTGCCACGATTTATCATTTGCCCCAGGAAAGAACTGCCCCAAGCTCACCTCTCTGAGTCACTTTCTCCCTTAGAATCTCAACACCTTAAAATCTTCTTTGTTTCAGCAGCCCTGATTTAAATACATTATTTTTGTACCATTTTTTTGTTTTTCTGTGTGTGTGTGTGTGTGTGTGTGCGCGTGTGTGTATAATTTGCTTGATACCGGTATGGTAATTTCTATCAGATTAAATTTTGAGCATAGTGGGCCAGTCAACGCGAGATGAAATAGGCAAATATGTAGACTAACATAACAAAATTAAAATTTTAAATATGCTGCTGGCTACTGCCAAAAAAAAAAAAAAGTAAAGTAAAACATGAAACATAAAGAAACACAAAGAAAAATTTTAGCTGCATGTTTCAATGATCATCTGAGACTCAGGAGCATATTAGAGGGTAGGGTCAAAGCATTAGATAGATTTGCTCAAAAACATAGCTCAGAAGACGAACAAATTGTAGAGTATTAAATGGATGCATTTCATAGTCCCTTTGAGTGGTTGTTATCCTGTAGTCAAGATTGTATTGTAGCTGCTGCTGACTCACTAGTTTTGTTCTGAGCTTTTTTAATCTACACAGTGCCAGAAAAATCCTGCAATCTAAAACCGTGCTGAAACAAAAATGGGTTGCCTCTATTTTTTCTTATGAAATCATACCAACATTATAGAACATTAGAGCTGCAAGGGATAATACAGGTCACAAACTCTGTATCCCCTTTATGGATATAATGAAATTCAGAACAAAGAACATTAAATAATTTACTAAATATCATATATTATTTAGTGGGTCGAATCAGAGCTGCAACCAACTTTTCTGACTCCTGGCTCAGGATCTTTGCTTTCTACAACCAAGATTCACTCCAAACAACAATGTGGTGTGTACCAACACCATTTTTAGGTTATGTACACTTATGTCTCCCCCTTGGTTTAAATCTAAACCCTGACTGTTTACTAGTACTCAGTCGGCCTCCTTCATGATTTCTGTTCACTCATTTCTTTTTTTTTAATATTTCTAAAAAAGTACCTAGTTGAAAGCAGAGAACTTATTTCTTTAGATAGAAGGTGGGAACTGCCATGGGAGAATATTTCAGGAAGAAAAAGTTGGCGAACTTTGTGTAGACTTTCTGGTGTGTAAGTGCAGAGGGGAAATGCCACAGGAAAAAAACAACTGCAACCATAGTCCTGTTTATAAACTCTGCTCTGAGATGCATCACGAGTAAACAGCACTTAGACTGCTTCTCCTTAGTTCCTACAACATAGATACATACACATTTATAGCAAAATATTCGGCTGAGATTTTTATTAGCTAAAATGTATTAAAGGTGTCATTATTTAATGAGGAAATAAATCAGAGTACAAGAGTTCCACCAAAGTAAAATACTCTTATATTTGCCAAAAATCCTTTTTTGTGAGCTTACAAATTCCTACATCATACTCCAAATCCACATGGCAAAACCGTATTATAGATAAATGAAGTTCTCTTGTTATATAAATGATACTGTACCACCTTAGACTGCACTTTATTGGGTCATGTTATTTATAACAAGACCCATTTGATGGGGGAAAAAAAAAACACCAAAACACCTGAAGTCAGGGGGAGAAAAAGTAATGTAGCCTGAACCATCAACCAGACTATTTATAAAATTAAGATGGTGTTAAAAGAAATCGAGCTAAAAAATAATTGAACTGTCATTTTAGTGAATCTTGAACTCTGTTCAGTGCTATAGTCATGTGACTTTTCACCCTAAAAGGCTACTAGGAAGTGGATGACTTCTGAAATATTGATGAATGAGGGTAAGAATGAGAATACTTTTTCAAGCTATATAGTTATCTATATTGTTGATTAGAGAGATATAGATTATATAAAACAGTATTAATGGTATTCACAAATATCAAGGTATTTCTTACTGTGGTATTAAAATCAAAGATTACTTACTATCGCCCCCCTGTAAAAAGCAGATGGATTGCTATAATTTAAAAGCTAGAATTACTATGACAAGGTATTTTCTGTTTATGTTCTCTATTTTTCCCCAATTTTGAAAATACTTTAATCATCTAGTACTTTAGCTAAATAATATTCTTGTAGCACTGTTCAATTTTCATTATTTCTATTTTAGATTGCAGAGTGTTTAGGATTATTTTTGTTAATGTTTGCTTTTGCTTAATTGCTGAACCACATACGTATAAGGCCAAATGTAAGGACATTGAAAAATGACATCCTCTAAGAACCACCATATTGTGCAGAAATGATATGTCATAGGTTTTCTTATGCAAACAGAGTTTTCAGATTTTAATAATCACAAAAGTTATAGGAAATCTATCTTTCATTAGTTTCCACCAGGAGACTTTTACTTAACGCACATAATGGTTTTGAGCCTCAACAAGTAAATTGATAATATCTGGAGGTATTGGACAGTCCAAGTGTTAATAATTATTTTAGCCATTTCCCAATTCTGTAGACTCAAACTATGACAATTTTCCCCTCCTAGAGTTGGTATTGTGCTCTGAATTGTCACGGAATTCTAGGTCGTTCAACAATTGTGCTACGTAAATATAGCTGTATATTCCTGACAATACTAAAGATATTAATAACCTAACATGAAGTCTCAAAACAGAATACCTCGACACCTACCTAAGCCTATGATAATTATCTACAAAACTAACTGAGTTGAGGATGCAACTAGTACCCTGGAGTACCTAGTCCCAGCTAGAACTATACTTTCTAAAGTTATCTTACTGTACACTTACAGCAAACCTTTCACGTAGGTGTTATTGCTATTTTGGTTATGTAGTGAGGCTCAAAAATGCTAAGAAACTAGCAAAATTCACACTTTCAGAACTGATTGGAATGGGACGGACACCTGGTCTAGCTGAATCCAAAGTACATGTTCTTCCCATTACGCTCTGCTAATTAATATTTGAATAGCATGCTCCAATTCTCCATAGGAAGATGCATTTCGGCTATAGTGCTTTACGTTCTCTAAACCGTACTCACATGTGATAGATTCTTTCATGTTTTCTAAGAGAAAGAACCAATATTTACTGAACACCTTTATGTAGGTGATGGCATAATTATGTACAATGTCTAAACTGACATACGCATCTGAGTTAAATATGTAGATACCTGTACACTATAAGTGAGTACTGAATGTATAGATGTTGATGCCTCATAATTTTATTTTTAATGATTTTTTCCCACTTACTCAAGACTTGTTTGATTCCTGATATTGACTTGGTGAAGAGAATTTAAGAAGAGTAAAAACATATGCTTGACCCTAAGCAACTACAGTTTAGCAGAGAACTATATTCACAGTTACTATAAAAAGTGGTCCCTCTTCTTTCATGTTTCAAATTTACTTTCCTTCATTTTTTCTAACATATGCTCCTTACGATTAAGGAAAGTTGACAGAATTTTAAAAAAATTGGTCTCCACTTTCAAACAATCTGAGCATCCCACATATATAAAAATGGCATGGAACAAAATCTATATTATTTTACAAACAAAATATTATCAAGTATATTATTTGATATATTGCTTTTCTCAAATAATTCTGGCATCAGCTGATCCCTTTGGATACTGTTTAGTATCTTTTCTTCTCTAGAGATACTCTGAAAAAACAGTTCTAGTTATTTTTTTAACAAAAGAAAACTGTATCAACCTGGCATGGCTCTTTTTATCAACCCCACGGATCATGCTATTTTTTACAGTACAGTGCCCAACACTTAGGAAGCCTTCCAAACTATTGAATGACAGGTCAGAGTAGACTGAATTTAATTCCTAGGTATTTTATACGTTAGCTTCTGAGTCTACATTTTTTGGACTTTTACCAAAACATCTGAAACACAAAGACTAGACTCAAAAAGAAGTACAAGAAACTGGTTTGGTCTCCAGCTGCTCTTAGAAAAACTGACCCTTTAAACATTATTGATACAAAATATTGAGCCATGAGAGGCAATATTGAGTCATACGGTGTTTATCTGTATCACCTCCAGAGGTCGCTAGTTTCCAGGCTGGGAGTTACTTCTTGACTTTGAGCATGGGTTGGCCTCCACCACAAAGCAGAAGGTTTTAAGAGAAGTTTATTCCAACAAGTGGGCACCTCTTTAGGTATAACTCCAGGATGTCACAGTGTTTGAGGTAAGTTTTATACGACAGAGAAGAATAGACAAAGATTTTTAAAGGATTATGAGGTTACCAAATCCCTATTAAAACTAAGATATTTTAAGTTGTCAACTTTCCAGAAAAATGCTAATTTAAGAACTTTGCTGGAGGTTGCATGGATAGATGGATGGATGGATGATGGGTAGATAAAAATAAAGTGAACACGAAAGACAACTTTAGTGGCTTCTTTTGAGACTAGCCTACATTCTCTAAAAGTTCTAGCAAATACAGTCTTTAAAAATCTTTTGACAATTCTCTTTAAACTACATCTACCAGTCTTGATGAATTTTCACAGAAAATAAAAGCAGAATATGAACAAATATTAAACTTCCTGTCAATTTACTTTTATTGAAAAGATAAGCAAAATAGCAATTAATAGTTTGCATGATGGTCTAAGGTATTTTTCCATATCTTCCTTTATAAGACCTCAGAATAAAATTTAAAAAAGAAAAATCCTAAAGCTGAGAATAAGAAATCGCTTTCCTCCCCTAGAATACTGCTTATCCCATTTGCTTGATTGGGTTGGTTAACATTCTGCATCATGGGATGGAGCTGAGATCATAAAGGGAGAGATAATTATGGAGTTTCTCTAAAAATGAGCAAGTATTTATTCGGCATTGACGGTATGAGAACTGGGTATAGAAAGAGTCAATCTTTCAGTTCTCTGAGAACCTGAAAAAACTATGCATTTTTCCTAAATTCTTATGTTCTTTTTCTGTAGGAAGATGAATAAGGATAATTAAATAAATTATCTGGTATACTGTCTCAGGAGTCATAGGTGTTAGCTCTGACAGTTGAATGTTACATGGTAAGGGTTAGTGTAAACCTGATGTAATCTCCGATTTTTGCCGGGTCGCTGATATTTTCCCAGGAAAATCCTCCTGCATAGTGATTACAAATAGAGATTATGTCCTTTTCCTCTAATACATGAAAACTTTCAGCAGCAATTAGCTCCTTTGGCAAATTATCCTACAGCTGAAAATAATACATATTCTCAGACTTAATCTATACATTTGAGTTTCAGGTATAGTTTAATTTCACCCTTTTAGCTTTCGTTTCCACGTAAAAAAAATGTTTATAGATCGATCTATAGCTCGGGGAAGGAGGCTTATGACAGTAGCAGCAGAAATACCACACATTAAAGGGAAGTGATTTACCATACCCGTGAATGCATTTTCTAGCATGCTGTGCGCGGGTTGACTTTTATCGGGTAATTATGTTGAATCTTCTCCTAAACCTTCTGTTCCCCGGGCAGCACCATCTTTTGCGTAAAACATCATCAGTATGCCTTTCTCATCCATCATCCGTGTGACAGCTTCAATGGTGTGCTGGAGCAACAGCTCATCAGAGCAGCAGTGCCCTGTGATGATTTATCACAGTAACATATCATCAGAAGGAGGCAGTGGCATAATATATGGCCCGGAGCATTCAGGGGTGTTAGGCGGCAACATTTTTAGTTGCGCCAGAGGATCCAAGAACACCCGAAAACTTCACTTTAGCAGACATGTGTCCTAATCCACATAGGGGGATATTGGTGGGCAATGGCTGTCATTTACATAGAGTTGGACACCCACCTAGAGCTGATTGTCCAAATATTTTCAGTACGTTCTTATAAACTCTTTGCAAATACAATTCAGCCTGCATGCTATAAGAAAATGCGTGGTTACTGAAAGTGATAGAAAATAGCAGATACCGCTCTATATTAGAGGCACTCTGGAGTTTGTCCCTATAGCATTTTTTAGAAGGATATGCAGCTTTAAAAGAAAACACTAACTCTGGAAAGCCACTCTCTCATATGAAATAAGCGTAGCCAATAAGTGAATATTCCAACTGGAAAATTAATGCAAAGCAAAACAGTCTGCAATTAAAAAAAATGGAATGTTTATAAAATTCAAGTGTTAAGGAAAATCGCCTTTTTAACATGGTTTACAATGACATTGTCGTGTGATTTTCGGGGACAAGATTTGGTGAAATTCTCAGGTCTTAAGGAGGGTCTTACGTAAACTGAGATACTAAGTAAATTTTCAAGCCTGCAGAAAATTCAACCTTCTATTTTCATGAACATTTGAAATTATAAGATTAAAAATCCTCATCGGGGACATTGATTTTATTCATTTTTGTGGATAATTCAATATGCAGTATTCCTAGTCATAATTTCTTATACATGATGTCTGATGACCTCCGTTACATATGAGATGATTAGCAGAACGTTAAAATAGGTCCTGTTTGGGAAGCACAACATCGTCCCTGCTAATGAATTCTACTTTGGGAAGGGCAGACATGTTCCTGCCCGATTTTGATGTGGACGCATGTCCAACTTCTTGGAGGTGCTAGTCGGTTAGAAATATCTCTTGGCAAACCTCCCACCCCAGCATTTGTCAAGATTTTATCAATCCTCAGTCCCAATTGGATGAGAAATATTTCCTGAGTGAGTTATTTCTTCTTCATGCAACAGGAAGCTGTTGTCACCAATTTTATGGGGCAGTAAAGAAGAGGCTTTAAAGAGACTAAATTGTACATTTTGCTGCCAGTTTGTATTTTTGATGTCCTCAATATGTGGTACCTTATTTTATGAGTTTGGCTGTAACATTTCCCCAACTTCTTCCTGGCCGGGCTGCGCTCTTATCAAATTATTTTTGTGCAATTTCAACAGCCCTTATCCTTATATAATCCATCAATGTAATTTATCTATTTATGTGTATGGCTTTCCTCACAGGCCTTGAACTTGAGAAGAATTATGTTTTATCAATCTTTGTATTCTCAAGGGTAGCACGTAAGTGGCCAATTGATACCAGCTGAAATTTAGCCATCCCTCACTTTTGAAAGTTCACATGACACAACTTTGCTTTTACAAAAGACCCACATTAGTACCTGTTTTTGACATCCCAAAGAAATCCGAAGAGAATTTTCTCTTTTGGAAGAAAGGCGAAAAGTGGAAACAGCATTTGTTCAGCAGCAAGCCCTGAGAGAAGCCAGACAGCACCCCGAACAGCGAGAGCAGCGCCCCCTGGCTCCATCCCCGGGAACTACATTGAGCATCTCAACATCAAACCGCCAGAGCTTTGAACTGTGTCTGTGAGCGTGTGTGCTTTATCTCAAGGTATTTTGTGCATCTGTGCCCTCAGGTACCAGGAAAACCTAAGACAGGTTATTTTTTGGGGGGGTTCTCAATAAAAATTCACGGTAATTGCTTCTTTGCCTTATGCCCTGTGGCTCACAAAAGTTTCCATAAATTGCTCTACTCTTGGATAGTGAGGGAATCCTGTAATTTTGTTGTTATTTACAGTGACTTAAACATATAAATTACTATTCACCTGAATGCTGTTCTATTTGTATAGTTCTTATATTTATTTTGCTTATCTCCTTCACACTAGATTTTTTTATGTTTGGTTGATGATATACATTAACTGAATTTAGTTCACAAACATTAATCGAAAACACACTGTCAGGGTTGCTGTTATCAGGCTAGGAAGAGCACAATTAGGTAAGTATATACTTTCAACACAATATGTTAAATATTGTGAGAGTACCAGCTATAATAACGATTAGTCATAGTAACAAAAATACCTTACAAACAGTACTTACTAAAGTAATAAGTAACAAAAAACAAATTTGTGCTTATAAAGCACAATGGTTTAATGGTTTATATTTGTTGCTGAATTACATACACTCACTCTGAGGCAGATGTCTCAACTTTACTGTCCCAACTTTATAGAGGTTGAAGCTAGTTTAAAGAGGTTGTGTCACTTCATCAAAGATACACAATTATTATGTGGTGAAGCAAAGATTCATTCCCAGGTAAACCTAACTTGAACCTAAGCTCTAACTACTTCTAAAATGTTTTATTTAAAAATGCATAGATACTCTGGGGATATCAAGGTAGGGGGGCTTCCATAGACTAAGGCTCCCAGAAGGGATTTCTGGAGGAGCGCACCTAAGCTGACTCTTGGACTTTATCCCTTGGTTATGAAGATGTTATAAAGTTTTAAAGACTTTTAATGTCATTATATTTGGTTTTTTGGTTTTTTTTGGTTTTTGCTTTTTGTTTTGTTTTGGTTTTGGCCAACTCTGGTAACAGAAGTTATTTAAGAAGGTATGAGTAAAGATAATATAATAGAGTGGCTCTTGGACTTTGATATCCATCAATATTACCTGGAAGACTTGTAAAGCAGACCACTGGAAACCATCACTAGAGATTCCGTAGGTCTGAAGAGGGCCTCAAAATCTGCATTTCTAACATTTTCTGGTGATGCTCACGCCTGCTGGTCTGGAAGCCACACTTTGAGAAGCACCAATCCAGATTACCACAACAATTCAGGACAGTAATGCCAAAGACTTGAATTTAGGACACACAATAAGGCTGCAAAAGAGGGGGAGATCTTGAGAAGTATTTAGACTTTAAAAGTTCAATTTCCAGGAATGAGACAATAACTGCACTTGAATTTAAAAAAACTCTGATAAGATTCTCATATTTTAGTTTGGATGATGATACTCATGGAGAGAAAGAAACCAATGGGTCCATTTTTGAAAGACTAAGGAAGAGGTCATATTTTGGGAAGGATTTTGAAATTTGACATGGTTGAGAGACAATTCTCCATGAGTCTCTCATGTTTCTGCTCTTCCCATAGCAGTACTCATACTAGGTAATCTTTTTAAGGATATAGGTGTACCGAATACAGACAGAGTGTCTCCTTGCGCCTCAGCTGTAACACAATTCACCACGGTACAGCATCTACCACGGACCCTCCATATTGCCCCATGGGACTTGAACGGGAGAAGTACAAAATTTAACCTATATCTTCTTTTTGAAGCTTATTAAAACAAATCTTCAGATTTCAACGTAAGTCTGACTTATCTTATGCCATTAAAGTTTTCTTCTTTTTGACCTTCTATTACCTGCTGTTTTTTTCATACAAATATTGTATTTAGGATGTTGGCATTGTTTAGATAAACTCAGCACTCTTCCTTTCTTTCTCTACCTTGAAGTGACGCCATATTAGGTTTTGTATTGCTTGTTAATATATAAAGTTTCTAATGGCCTTGGAATATGTCACCTTAAACTATTCAATTTTATATGATCTTTCAGCTCTTCTTTTGCCCCCTCCTCCAGTGTACATCTTAAGATGACAGGATCTTGATTGTGTCCCACAAAAGAAATGAGAATGGGTACTAGTCCAGAATACCAAAAGATATCATGTCTGTATTTGAGTCAAGCTGCTTTTGAAACATGCATCTGGTTCAAAGAAAACTATATATTTTTATTACAATCAGAAAAGCCTGAGTTCTAGTCCTAGGGTTTTGCTTGTCTGAGTCACAGAACAACTCTGCCTCAGTTTATTTTTAAATGAAATATAATTAAATCTTCATCCACAAGTGTATTCCAAAAGAAACAAAAAAATTGGGGAGGGCAATAACAATGAACATATTATTTTGGTAAATGCCAGAGAATTGAATGTAGTGAATAATCAGAATTTCAGGGTAGTTAAATGGAACAGTTTCTTTCAAAATTACTGACCTCTCAATATCCTGTTTTGCAATGCATTAATTAATGTATTCATTTATTTAAAAAGTTCTCATCTAGTTCCTATTAGCCTTGTGTCAGTTACTAGGCCAGGGCTGGGTATTCAGCATTAAGCATATCAAATCCAAACCTAGTTCTCAGACTGACTACAGTCTAGTGGAAGGTGGACATCCATCATATCAGAATTCTGATAAATGGAACCATAAGACATTCTTCTAATAACTGTTTCTGTTCATTAGAAGAAGTACAATTATAAATATTCTCAGTGACATATTTTTATTTTTCACAGATATCGCATATGTTCAAGTAATTTGATTTTTTGATAGATAACTGCAGGAAACAGAAATAATGCCATCTATTCATTTTATTTTCAGATATGATTCACATATATTTTGGTACAAGTACATCATTTATATTGTGGAACTTCATGATTTGAGGACAAGTGCTGTGTATGGTTATATTTCTACAGTGTCTAATATGATTTAGATGTGTGATGAATAATTTATAGAAGTCATGTTATAAAGGAGAGCATAACTAAAAAATTGCAATTCAATCAATAAGCAATTATTGAGAATATATACAAGTGTGAGCGCACTGAAATGTGCACATGTTGAATTATACTATTAAATTTCATACTTGTCATGTAATAGTGTTATCCCACATTTTATAAAATTAAATAGAATAAGCTTAATTTTGAAGTTAGCATAATTTATCACCTGATTTGTTTAATTATAACATTATAATAAGTAATCATATATCATTTTTTAGAAAAGTATTGGACATATTGCAAGCCATCTTATATTGTAATGGATATTATCAATGGAATTTACTTTTTATTTTAGTATTTCTGTATTTCTATGAAAAGGAGATCACAATTTACTTGACAACTTTTTTTGTTTTTGTTTGTTTGTTAAGATTTGTTTATTTACAAGAGAGAGAGAGAGAGAGAGAGAGCGCGCAGGGGAGAGGGACAGACTCTGCACTGAGCACGGAGCCAGTTGTGGGGCCCAGTCTCAGGACCTTGAGATCGTGACCTGAGCTGAAACCAAGAGTCGGAGGCTTGACTGACTGCACCACCCAGGCGCCCCAACAAGTATTACTTAAAAAAAAAAAAAAAAACTTGGGTTTAAAAAAATAGCCCTTCATTTGACAATTGTAATATATTTAATAAAATTATAGAAAAGAGACTTGAAAAATATATTAGCCATCATAACAGTGTACATTATTCTTGTGGTTATAGATGATTACCAATAATATTAGACCTGTTTAGTTAAAATCAATGTACATGGGGTACAGTCAGAGTGGCTAAATGTATTAGTTTCCTACTGACCCCATGAAATCCATCTCCAATTTTTGGGTTAAAATAAGAGAAATTTATTATTTTACATTTCTGCAGATTAGAAGTCTGACACTGGCCTTACTAGGCTAGAATCAAGTTTTCAGCAGGGCTAGGTATCTTTGTGGAATCTCCAGGGAAGAATCCGTTTCCTGGCCTTTTCCAGATTGTAAGGCCCCTTCCCTCCATCTTAAGAACCAACAACATATCATCTCTGATCATTTCTCCAGAGTGACATCTCCCTCTGACTCTCCCCTTCTGCCTCTTCTTATTCCATGTGTAAGTACCCTTCCTCACATCTGGGGCTCACAAGGGTAGTCCAGGATAATTGCCCCATCCCATGTTCTCTACACTTAATCACATCTGCAAAGTCCCTTTGCCATGTAATGTTAACATATTTATGGGTCCAGAAAATTAGGATATGGACATCTTCAGGAGTGGAGGCATTATTCAAATCTCCAGGATCTTCATGGCATGCATTTCATTAAAATGAATTTAGCTTAACACTGTCACTAATTAAATCAACAAACATCTGCTAAGAGTTATTATAGTCAAGTACTGTACTAGGAAATGCAAAAAGATAAAAACAAATTATACTACTTCAATGGAGGAAAGTATAACAGGAACCATTAGTAAACCAACTATAATGGGATGTCATAATATGTGAGCATATAAATCAGACTCAGTGGAATGGAGATGAGTGGAGGTGTAGAAAGTTCAGGAGACTTTTCAAAAGAGGTGGTGCATGAATTTGTCCTGAAGAGTATGTGAGAGCTAATTTGGTAAAGAAGGAAAAGAACTCTCGAAATATGTGTCCTTCTTTAAACAATTTAGTCCCCAGTGGTTTAAAATGACCATTAGAGGGCCACATGGGTGGCTCCGCTGGTTGACCATCTGGCTCTTGGTCTCAGGGTCGTGAGATCAAGCCCTGCATCAGGCTCTGCACTCAGTGAGGAGCCTGCTTAAAATTCTCTCTCTCCTTCTCCTTTTGTCCCCTCCTCCAAAATAAATAAATCTTTTTAAGAAATAAAAAATAAATAAAATGAGCATTAGAATTCTATCTTAATATTCATCATTAGATTCATGAACATTGTTTTTGTGAGGAAGATAATTTGGCACTTTTCAACTACAAATGAAATGTACAGTGTGTAAACTTAATTTCCCACTCTCATTTTACCCACTTTTTGATAGAACATTCACAGTTATTTCCTTTTTAGAAAATTCTGTTCCATTTTAGGACAGATACTGCTGCACTAAGCAAGAAATGTGGCTACCAATAATCACTTTTACAGACAAAGATTATATTCTCAAAGATCTTCCAGGAAGGCTCTCCTCATTTCCTCTCCTCTCTTCCCTAGTTCTGCAATATTCATCATTGCTCCCGAAAATACACACTAAGCATAAAGACTGGGCGGTGTGCTCTAAGCATAAGCTTCCAAGGGATCCCTCACTTAACCTTTCCGTAACATCGGATTTAACTCTCCCCACACGGTAACTTCTAACACACTTATGTGAATCTCCAAATAAGCAGCAAACATTTTGTGAAAGGGCACAATATTTTCTTCACTTTTATATTCCCGTTATCTACTACACTTTGTAGAAGCAAAATCTCACAAAACATTTTCAAAATAAAATTTTGCAGAGTATATATTCGTATCAAGATAACCAGTTAGGTCTATTATTTATCCGTTTCAGTAGATGAGGAAACTGAGGTTCACAGGGATTAAGCCATTTGCCCGTGTTCTTGGTGAGCAGGTGCTGGACCCTGAATTCTCATCCTTCTGTGATGGTCTATAGACCCTTTCATTTAACCCCCATGGAACTCTGCCCTACTGGGTTAGATGGACTGAGGAGAGGGAAATGATAGCTCCTTCCAAAACCACAATGCTTGTGGGAACTCCAGCCTCCAAAGGGGAGAACGAATTCCTCAAGAAAGCGAACCTGATCGAAGGCACGGTAGAGATGGATCAGTTGTGGAGTCAGAAATTCAGTGGTGGGAAAGTGCCCGAACCTACCTGTGAACAGTTAACCTGCTCTCTTCTCCTGCAACAATTTTAGGGAAAATAACACATTATTCCATTCAGTGATTTTGTGTCTTTGTTACGCTCAAAAGTGATTATAACAAATCCAACGTGTACTATCCTTACAAAGAAATGTTTCATTTTGAGTACGTTTTATTTACAAAATAAAACTTCTATTTATGTCATTAATATTGAATAAATAAAAATGGTGTAGCAACTTAGGCAGCAGAAAAGAAATAATAAATTATTTTCAGTTTTGGAAAACAGAGTCAAATTCTCAGCTGCGTATGTGACATACGAATGAGGGCCTAGGATGGGGGTCCTGTCATTTCATGTGCTGGCATGGGAAAAGTGTGGACTTTGGGGTCAGGCAAAACTGCCTTGGTTTCTCCAGCCTCTTTCCCTGATGGGGTCACGGATTCAGTAAATATGAGGCATCCTATCAGGCTTCAATATGCTGAGCATTGGAAGAGAAGATCTGACTACAGCATTTCCTTCTTAATTAGATTGCCCATGGTGACTCAACATTGTCATTGAAAACTTTCTAGTTATTTCAAGGACTTAGACCCCAGGGAGGTCATGACTTCCCGTGACTTAGAGAGAAGCCCATTATTAATGTAGGAATATAATTTGCCTGAAGATTGTAGAGTTTGTTATAAAAAGAAGAGAAGTTTCTTTACAGCCTTTAATTTGATAATGAGATTTTAGCTATCAGCAATGCGTAGAAGATGACAGAGTTGAGTGATGAGGCCAGTGGTCCTACCTTATTAGCAGTAAAATTGTCTGGTCCCCACACCCGTTAAAATAGATTAGTGGATAAGGAGAGGAGCTAAGACATCTACATACTTAACACTGGATAGAACAGGTGATCTCATCCCAACTTTTGAATACCACTACTGTGTACCTTTTAAAAGCAAACTCATGATAATTGAGGGGCTAATGATTTATAAATTAACCACTGACTGATTGTACAGTTTGCGGATTTTTCAAAAGATTTATTTTCTGTGTTTTCCCTTTAAATACCAAACGTGCACTCGGGCTCTCTTTGCGTTCATTAGAATCTCAATTAGAAACACAGCTATTTATTACAAGTTATGACAAAAGATTATGGCAGATGGGGAGTGGGCAGTAAAAATTCTGTCATTTCAACTTTCCTATTTTCCTTAGGATTTTTTTGAGCTTTTTTATTCAAGAGTTCCCTTAGAGATGTTACTTCAAAAATCCAGTCTCATTTCCCTCTAAAATCTTTTCAGACAACTTTAAACAGTATTTCTAGTTAGAAGACAGAGGAATCACGTGTACATTCCAACATGAATTTCTGAGCTTTACCTTGTTCCTTCTATGCTGTGATTTTCTTTTTTCTTTTGTTAATTTCATGAATGACAGTTAAAAAGAAAACATTAAATTCTCAAAAGGTGCCCAAGAATTATTAAAGCATTTAAAGATGCACTTTTAGACCTGGTTGGTGCTTTATGCCCATGGCAATCTTGGCTAATGAGGCCATTTACATTCATGAAATAAAAAGATGGTCTGCAGAAAGTCATGAGATACATTTTTACACATTTAAATACATTAGTGGTATTATCTGGACATTATTGAACTGCAAGGCCAGGAGCCTCAATTACTTGAGAAGCATATTTTAAAAAGCCAAATTCTCCTTACAAAGAATTTAAATTTTTTAAAGTTTATATTGCCAGGATACCATTTACAATGGGTGCTAATGATTATTCATGTTAAAAAATAGAGCTAGGGTATTTCTCATGAGATGGACCATTAAAGCTTATTTTCATAATTTTCAGTTGCTGTAATGTTTAATAATAGAGTTTCATAGTGTTTAAAACATTCTCTGATCCCAGTGAGTTTAGCCAGCTGAATTAGCTGTTTCAAGATATTAAGGTGGCATTTGAATAATTAAAGTAGGAAGCTATTTAATAATATCCCAGATTCTTTCTTCAACATCCAGTGGAAGCTTGGGCAAGAGGAAAATGTAACAGTATTTTACAAGTGATTTGTCTTTGTAATTTTTGGTTTTATATTTCAGGAATATCAATAAAAATAATATCATTTTAGGTCAAGCTCAAGGTGGAAATAACTTCAATTTTCCAAGTTATGTTTCACTTCCTCTTGCACCCTGACCACAATACTAGCTTCTCAATCCTCAGAAAATAGAGCTGAATCAGCATTATTTCCTTTTAAGAATTTGTGCATATGCACACCCCCCCACACACACTTCTTAAAATGATAATATAGTTCAAATTTATTTAATCTTTAGAAAGGATTCTTGATCCAGAAAATGACTTTTCTTCCTAAAACAGAGACTTTATCTTGAATATGTTCATAGCAACTCATACAAAACAATACGAATACTTATGTTTTTTAAGCTTTTCTCTAGGAATGTTTAAATAAGTTTGATACACATACACGATTTATTAAATGTTTTTAGTACACTGCAAAAATTTTATATTTAAATAAAAGACATGTATGTTTTCAGAGACTGGTATTGGAATAGATTTTTTTTCTTGAGTAAATAACTCAATAAAAATCCATCGGCATTTGACCTTTAGTAGATTAGGGACAGAGTCAATAATGTGTGACGTATTTCTAAATGGTGAAGTAAAAACTTTTAATGGTTTCTTTTTACAAGACAGCCTTAGATAATTTCATTTTGTAACATATTTAAATTGTAATTTTTATAACATACTATAGACTGTTTTCTTCTCTAATTTTACCTCTTGACAAAGTACTCTCTGGATGTTTATTTTTGTTAAGTATTTATTTTGAACCCCTAGCTTGCCTGATACTTAACTAGCTGCTGAACACACTATCACAAAGCTTTTATTATATATGTCAAATATTTTTTAGTAGTAATCATATGACCTTCAATCACAATAACATTCTACCTTCAATGAATAATGTATTCTATCTACATATGAGATACACTTTTCTTAGCATTAGTTTAGGATATAGAGTTATATTTTAGTTTCATTTCCATATCTGCATTTTCTAATTATATATTTGGATGATTGTGAGTGATATTCTAATTTTTCAAATTTTAAATAACATAAAATTGGTCATTTTCATTGATCAGGTTTATAAATTAGAGCCAGCCTTACTATAGAACGCATCATTCACTTGTCATATGTGCAAGCAATAAAAAGTGTTAATGTTGGTGATAACTTATTTCATCATCTTCTTTTAGTGAATAAATTCTTAAATTTTAGGTTTTGCTTTGTTTGTACAATATTTACCAATTAAAACTTAAAAATTATTTATTTTCTGCCAAAACTGGGGGAGAAAATTCAAGAGGACATGAATTAGCCTATGAGGAAGGAAAGGAAAGGAAAGGAAAGGAAAGGAAAGGAAAGGAAAGGAAAGGAAAGGAGGGAAGGGAGTAAGGGGGGCAAGGAAGGGAAAAGATGGGAAAAAGAGGAAGAGAACAAGGAAGAAAGAATCTTTTGCAACCTAATTACATGATCCCATTACCACCCAGATGTCACCTATATTCTGATAGAAACAGCAGCATATCAGCACTGCCAACTTCTCTGGTTCCCTCAAGTTCTCAGAATTAGGGGCACAGTTAATGGTACACTTGTAAGAAAACAGACTCTGTTTCAGCCCTTTTCTATTTATAGCCTAATGGAAGAAGAACATATAAATCAGGAATTTACTCAAATTAATGTCGAATCACAATTCTAATGAGAGTTAAAAAGGAGTATAATGGGAGGGATTTGACCCAAATACTCAGGTTAAGAAAGTCTTCCATGGGCAGTGATGTTTGAGCTAGAATATTAGAAATGCATAGAAGAAGAGGCTTCTTAAATTCCAAATAGAGCGCACAAATGACATATGGAGTATACACAGATCAGGCATTAAAAGGAGAACACAGGGTCTGGAGCACCAGAGCTTGTTGTCCATGAAACCACCAACTTCGATGAGACCAGAACATGAAGGGCCAAGCTGGCTATGTTATGGATGTCGGTATTTATGTTTACAGCATGGGACTTCACTGAGTTTTTTACAATAATTTACATTTGAATTTGAAAGGTACTCTATTTTTAGAGTAGAGAATGGATTGGTGCATGGGGGATAATGCTGTGTGTGTGCATGCCTCTTCTGTGGGTCTCACCTATTCTATTGTTGCAATGATTACAATAACCAAAATACTATTTATTCAGCTCTTAAAGCAAATTTATGTGGTAAGAACTATTTTTTGTTGTTGTTACAGAAAGAAAATAAGGCTTAGAGAAGTTAAGCAAATTGTGAAGAGTAAACACAATTACTAGGTCAAACTACTAAACATTGAACCCAATTCTTCAATTTAGAATCCCAGTTTTTGTTCTTGTCTTTTTCTTAAAGATTTTATTTGAGAGTGAGCAAGCTAGAGAGCACAAGCAGGGGGAGAAGCAGAGGGGGAAGGAGAAGCAGACTCCCCACTGATCAGGGAGCTATATATGGGGCTCAATCCTGGGACCCTGGGATCATGACCCGAGCTGAAGGCAGACGCTTAACTGACTGAGCCGCCCAGGCGCTCCAAGAATCCCAGTTTTGATCACAAACATCATATTCCTTTTGCCACCATCATACTTGTAACTTGCTCTGATCAGCTGACTCGGGGTGGGGGGGTGGGGGGCTCTCCTAGTAGCCTGAGGAGAGTTGCTGCTGTTCTGGGAGAGGGAATGCCACCCTGTTATACTGGATGGGTGCAACTTCTTTGAACTTCTCTCTTTTCTCTGAAACAATTCAGGTTAAGAATTTTTCCTATTTCTCTACCCCTTGTATCTACTAGGACTATGAAAGTCAAGAGTCCTGCCCTCTGGTGGCCACCAGTTACTACACTTCACAAAAGTCAATGGCAAATCTCAGCCCACATTTTGAGTGTTCCCTCAGCAACACTTGACACAGTTATCTCTCCCTTCTTGAAACCTTCATTTCACACGTTCAATGCGTCACACTCTACCCTTATATCATTTGCCACTCTTTCTCATTCTTCATGACTGAATCTTCCATCTCTTTACCAAAACAAAGCATTATAAGGCCTCAAGTCTTGGTCTTTAAATCAGCCCTGAGTCTTTAAGTGAAATCTTTCAGTCTCGTTGTTTAAATAACATCAATTTAATGAAACCCACAAAGATAAATCCCCAGCCTTCAGTTCTTTCAGAACTCTAGGGTCATACATCCAATTTTCTACTCAACGCCTCCATTTGGGCATCTCTAATTTAACATGCCCACCCTTGACAATTCCTCCCCCTAAATCTGTTTCTCCAGTTTTGTTTTGTGGTCATTGCTGTTTTGTTTTTATCAGAAGATGAATGTTTAGATCAAAACATGAAGTTTTCCTCAATTTTTTTTAAAAAATCACACTCCATATACAATTCATCAGCAAATAGAGTTGAATTTATAACCAAAAGTATATTGAATCTGACCATTCTCACCACTTTAATCTTTATTGTCTAGTTTCATATGACGTACAGAAATGATGGAATACCAACACATCCTTTGTTTAACTGACCTAATCTGTCTAAGAGAAGCCTCTGGCCCCTATTAGCTGCCTCCACGGTAAGTCATGACCATTTACTATTGAGTTTTCACACAGCTATCGAAACGAACCTCTTAAAATATACATAAGATCATAGGGCTCCCAACTCTCTAATCTCCAATGGCTAGTCCTATCGTACAAAACAAAATCCAAGGTCTTTTCATAGACTCAGTGTCATACATTGTCTGGCCTCTGATTATTTCTATGTTATCATCTCTTATCACCTTTATCCTTTTACCTCGGGGTTTTATTACATGTTCCCCTGCCTAGAACATTTTTTTTTTTCTTCTTGATTTTCTCATGGTTCACTATCTCCTTTGCTTCATTCATACCTCTGCTCCAATGTTATCTCCTCAGAATGTCTTTTCTGTTCGGCTTCTATATATCACATGATATGTAATCTTAGTTTAAGGTTAAGTCTCAGTTTAACATTTCATTCATCACTTACTCACAGCATTATAATGTATACTTTAATATATATTTATTTATCTAGTCCTGCCCCTCTGACTAGACTGTAGCTCTCCGCTGATAAGGACTTTGCCTCTTTCTCACTAACATTTCCAACATCTAGAAAAGCATCTGACACATCCTAGGAGCTCATTAGATATTTGTTCAGTGAATTATTAATGAGCCAGTCTCTGTGTCTAACAGAGCTAACAGCTACATCTCTCTGGATTCTTCTTTGAAGTCTGTCTTGGGGCTAGAGTTTCTCTCACAGGAGTTAACCAGTCTCTTTCACCTTCACCAGTACTTCTCTGCACATAATAGGCAAGTGCTAGAATGCTGGAGTTTAGTAGTCCTGGCCTGAGGCCCCAGCTCTTTGTCTTGCTGACTCTGACCACAGGCAAGGTCTCTGTATCTCACCTTCCTCAGCTGTCTTTCGGCATGTGTACCTACCTCGCACAGCTGCAGTCTCAATTAAATGGCAAAATTCTTAAAGTACTAAAGCCTGGCCCACAGTAAAAACTCAAAAAAAAAATTATTTTTGATCTCTTAGAATATCTTCTCAGATTAAGCAAACTAATTTGGTCCACTCCTGTTTTGTTAAACTTTTTTTAAAAGATTTTGTTTATTTGACACAGAGAGAGAGAGTGCACGCACACAAGCAGGGAGAGGAACAGAGGGGAAGGGAGAAGCCGACTCCCTGCTGAGCAGGGAGGCCAACGTGGGGGCTCGATCCCAGGACCCTGAGATCATGACCTGAACTGAAGGCAGACGCTTAACTGACTGAGCCACCCAGGTGGCCCTGTTCTGTTAAACTTTCAAAACACTTGTACTTAAGTATAATGCTAGATCAGGTTGTGAAAACAAACCCATATATTATAACTGTATGCTAAACCACTCCCACTGGACTAACCATAATATCCTGTTTTATAGTTTGTCTGATTTTTTATATCTGTTATATGCCTAAGCATATAAGTCCTACTTTCTTTTAGTTTTATGTAATTAATTACCTTCTAGCAGAGAAAGAGTGGTCATTTATAGGTAATCTCTTGCCCTAAACCTTCATATGTTGAATTTTGCGGGGAAGTAATCTCTTTGTAAAAATATCCTTTTATTGTTTGTTAAAAATTTGTAATATCCCATTTCCTTTCTCACCGAAATGACTCAAATTAACCAAAGAAACATGCTTTAAAATAATGTAGGTCATAAAACTGTGTGCAGAGCAGATGCCTAATAGAATGCTTATCCTTACATTTTATGTCAGATCTGTGGCCAATTATATTTCGTCTTCAGTTTAATGGAGTCAATCCCAAGCAGAACAAGAGGTCTAAATGTGCCACTGAGACGAGCTGTGCTCTGTAAGATAACTCTTTAGTTGACAGAGGTTTCATTCACTGAATCATGCAAATGGATTTTCTATTTACTCCTCAAATATCTCAGAAAATTGACGCTTGAAGGGTCAATAATATAAACATGGGACTTTTTAAATAGAAAAAAATGGGTAACTGAGTCATGCTTTTAGGAACTCAATACCTCTTACGTTCATACTTCTGAGATTTTTATTGATCAACTAATGGTGAGGATTATTATCAACTTCTACTTGTGTAGAATTATTACATATTCCAATAATGTTTTTTCCTGTATTCTGAGCAGATAGTTTTGGAAGATCTGGGGAGAGGGTTCCCTGTACTTATCTGATGTGCAAGTCCCTAACTACATAGATGTTAGAGTGCTATTGTCAAGCCTGTCTCAATATTGCCGCTAATAATGAGGTTTTGGAAATTTAACTAGGCTCAACTTTTCTCTTTGAAAAGAATAGGTTTGGACTAACTTGTTTGTAACGTTTTTCTGCTTTGCTGGCTCAACTGTGTTGTTTCAGTGTCTAAGGGGAAGCTTCTGGCACAGTGGCTATAGGCAAGCCTCTATGTAATGGGTTAATCCAATGATGAGATACCTACTTCAATTTGGCATTTGTGTTTAGGGGGAAAAAATCTCAGCCATCTTCTAGAACATTCATGCCATAATATATTCAAGTCAAGCATCCACACTATTCTCATCACACGATAGTGAGAAGATTTCATCTCGTTTCCAGTATGTAAGAGCCACCAGGTACTGGAGGCTCCTTGTGTAGATTTTGCTCATTCTTTAAGAAGTACAAAAAGGTTTTTTTTGATAAATGATATTTTTCTTAGGTAAATGATCAGTTCCATCAAGAACGTAAGCATAACAACCTCAAATTTTCAGAGATGTTCCTGAAGTTAATAAATTTTATCTTCTTGCTCATTTGGGGATTCAGAAATAAGTATGCAACATTTTAAATATAAAAAGGCATCTATTTTCTGCAGTGAAAGGATGATAAATTTATTAATATTTGTTCACAGCAGTATTATTTTGGGTGGTGATATAGTAGAGATGTCGGGAAAGATATCAGTAACTTGAACGGATTTCTAGTAAGTATATAAGTGGCTCTTAATGAAGTTTACTTTGCTTCACGTTCATGAAGAGAGTCCACATTTTAAATGCATAGCTATCCATTTAGACATGTTTTGAATACAAGCTGGTCCCTGAAATGAATGTTATAGCTTTCTCTCTTGATTTTCAGTTCAGCAGTGTGTGTCCTGATGGTAGTTCTAATTTACTATTGAGCAGAAATTAAATATGTATTAATCAGTTTACATGCAAACACACTCAAATATTCAGATGCAATGGCCTTCAATGTTTATATTTAAACAACCATCTCTTTAGCAATGCCTGATAGTTCCCCCACCGCAGAGAGCAATAAAACCGTACAGATGGCTTAGTTTTATATATGGGCTTTAAATAAGCAATGTGTCTTTCTTTTCTTTAAAAAAAATCAGCTAGAATTTATTGATTGCTCATTATGTGCCTAGGGGCGAGACTAAATTTTTACATCGAGAATTGTGGAAATAACTTTTCTGCTTATAGAAGTGAGATAGTTTCCTCTTATATGCTATATAACTCAGTCTTTCCAATTGATCAGCTCAACATTGGTGAAAGTGTAAAATGACTCAGAAGACTAATTTTTCCTGGTAAGGAATCAGAATATGTGACCAATTTGGAAAATGAAGCCGTTGTGCAATTGGTAAACTATCCACCGGACTTCGGAGGATTCTCGTTATTTCTCTGCTTCTTCATTTTGAGTACTGGGATGCCAAGAGTCTGGAGCATCTCATTGGAAACCCGCTTCCACGCAAACTTGCGTATATTTTTTTTTCTCCAGATAAAGTTACCCGTATTCCCCTTTTCAAAAGTTCACATTACATCAGTTTTACAAGAACTGCAGTAGTACCTGTGTTTGCGATCTGAAAGAAATCTGAAGAGGATTTTCTCTTAGGCAAAAGGACAAAAAGTGAAAATAGCCTGAATTCTGCCTGTGTTTGGCAGGGAGCCAGTACAGAGACCGGGCTCACCTGAGCAGTGCGAGCGGCGTCGCCCAGATCCCTCCCCGGGAACTACACTCAGCATCTCAGCTTCGAGCCACCAGATTTGAACTGCGTCTGTGAGCATCTGTGCTTTATCTCAATTTATTTAGTGCGTCCATGAGCAAGACGTGTCTCAAGATATCAGAAAGCCCAAGAGAGGTTATTTCTTGGGTCTGAGAATTCTCCATATAAGTTCATGCTAATTGGTTCTCCATATAAGTCAATGCTAATTGGTTTTTGCTTTCTGCCATTTCAGCTTATGAAAGGTTTCAAAGAACACACTACTTTCAGATAGTGGGGGAAGCCTTATACTGAGTTGTGGAAATCAAGCCCAACCTAAAGATTCAGGTACTATGTGATCTTGCAAAAAAAGAAAAGCAGCAATTGAAAGTAGCTGAAGAAAGACATGTATCATGTATTCTCTGTCTAGGTAAGAGTCTAGACAGTCTGGTAGACATTGACAGACTGAAGATCCATGTTATAATATGACAAAATGTTCAATTAAACTGCCCCATGCAGCAATTTGGATGGCCTACTCAGTGACATTGATGACCTTGCAGTACTGGTGGCACTGGCTCAGCCTAAACTCCAAAGGATAACACACAAGATTAAAGCTTAGGGGGCACCTGGGTGGCTCAGTCCTTAAGCGTCTGCCTTCAGCTCAGGGCGTGATCCCGGCATTATGGGATCGAGCCCCACATCAGGCTCCTCCGCTGGGAGCCTGTTTCTTCCTCTCCCACTCCCCCTGCTTATGTTCCCTCTCTCACTGGCTGTCTGTCAAATAAATAAATAAAATCTTTAAAAAAAAAAAAAAGATTAAAGCTTAGACCTGAATGTTGGCTTGACTGCCCTTATGAAGGTGTTGAAAGAACGACCTGAGTTCAGAAAATTTCTGACCAGATTGAAAGCCAAGGGGGAAAAAAAAAAAAGAATGGGAATATAAAGAGTCCTGGTAATTAAGGCCTTAAAGTTAGAAACCCCCCCAAAAAATAGATGATATTTTAAAAAGCCTTAGAAGACAAAGCCTGGCCCAATTACTCAGTTGAATAAAGTGATTCTGGGAAAATGTTACAACATAATCAGAATGTTGTAACCAATGAAATTACCCAGTTTAATAAAACAACTCAAAGAAAAGATCAGAATTACAAGCTTGGGGTAGGCTTGAAATAAGGACACACAGAGAGAGAGAAAACCAAAAACCAAAGAAAAAAATGAAACATATTTTCCAAACATATAAAAAAATTCTGGATATTATTGGCAGATGGAAACAAATAATTGTACAATTATTTGTACAATTCAAATTCAATGTATATTTTGAAAGAACTAAATTGTCAAAAAACCCACAAGCCTGGATTTTTTTTTTTTTAAAGCCTCTGAAACTTTAATTTTATACATCCTCTAGGAACCCATCCTTCCACTGGCAGGAGATAGCTTAGACAGATGCATGGCTTCCTCAGAAAGGCCTAATCCCAAATGTCTACTTCGGACATCGTATAAATCACGGAAGAGGAGGGGTAATGTACACAGTGCAGAAAGCTGCTATAGAGAAAAACACGCAGGGATAGGGCAATATTATTAGTTAGCCCCCTCCTGACCACACAGGAAAACTTGTCAATCCATTTTTTTTCAGGATTATAATAATGCTATGGAAAAGTAACTACTCTTTTATTCAAATCTCTTACTTTCCGAAGATAGAACTACACATTATTGGTAGATCCTGAACTGTAAGCAGAATTTGGTGACTGGGAGGGACTTTGTGTTCTCTCTCTCCAAAGAGGTTAATTGCATTCTCTTTGCAAGGATGTTAACAAGAGGGAGCCCTATATCCAGAGACACAGCCAGGGATCACCAAATCCCGTGTTCTTCCAGATTTCTCAGACTCCCTGGTAATTAGGTATGGACAATATGCCAGGTTCTGGCCAATGAGATATAAGTGAAAGTAAAGGAAGGCACTTTACAACATAGTCCTCAAACCCATCTTTCAGAATCCTGCCATTCCCTCTTCTCTGACTACACATCCCAGGGGGAATCTATACAAGAGTCAGGGTCCTATCCAGTCCTAATTGAACGGAGATGTAAGAAATAAAATTTTATTAGTTTACTGTGTTAAGAATTTGGGTGCATTTATTATCAAGCACAGGCTAGACTCTTCTTGCCTACATTGTTGTTCTTGAAATACCTTTATACTCTCAATTCCTTGAAAATACTCTGTGTTGGGGAGTTTCTCATTTTACAGATATTTTCTATTTGGCTTTCTGACGTTTTATAAGTTGTGAATTTCTCTTATTTTTTATTGAATATATCGCAATTCTTACATCTGAGAATTGGTGTCTTTAATCTGCACATTTTATAACTCAAATATTGTTTATGCCTCATTTTTGCTCCCCTTTCCCTGAGAACCCTTTAAAATACATGCGAGTATTCCACACTATTCCTTTTCTCCCTATCTCTTGTCTCTCTGCCACGTTGTAGACTTTCTCTGACTTGTCTTTCAATGTATCAGTTCTCTTCAGCCCTAATTTGCTACTAAATTTACCCATTGATCTCTTAATTTGTATTGTATTTGTCTCTTCTAGAAATTATTTTCTTCAAATGTGCCCCTTTGATTTTAGAGTTTTTAATCATTGCTGAGGTTTTAAAGTTTGATTTTAGTTTTTTTTAAATCCTTGGTCGTTTTGTCATATGTCTGTCTGTTCCTGATTATCTTTGATTTTACATTAGATGCTGTTTTTAAGAAAAATAGATACAAATAACAAGAGTCCTCAGATAATATTCTATTCCTCAAGCAAGTACTTTTGTTTACTTTCACCACACCCCCGTAAGTGCTGACAATATGGGACTCCTGAACTTCATTGATAAATCATAAAGGCAAACTACAGCTCCTGAGAGAACAGCTCTGCTGACCCTCTAACCACCAGAGTATAGCCTTTTAGGAGCTCAGCCCCAAGGGTGGGCTAGGTGATGGTTACTTGATTTCTAAGCTCTGATGCAACAAAGTAATGTGGCTTCATCGCTTGGGAAAAAATTGTTGATGTCACAAAAGCAAGCAGAGGACAGAGCCAGTATACTGAGCTATAACATACTTTATTCCTTTCTGTTCTTTCCCACAATTAATATCCAGCCACACCATAGTTAAATCTGTATCTGAATTATGATTTTGTGTGTTTATATGATAACTACTATTATCTGGGGTGAATTTTTCATTTTAAACTATGCCTTCCTGTTAAGTTTTAAAGGATAAGTTACATACATATATATTTTTTGCACCTACACCTGTCTAAATAATTAATTGAAATTGGTATGTGCAAAGAAAGATGGCGCCTTGTTAAGGCAGATGAGGTAAGAAGCATGCCTCACAATATGGTGATAAAATATGGCTAGTTCTCCTTCGAGGATCTAAAATCATCTATATCACTCATTTCAGCTAAACTTTATTTCCTCTCCCTGATTTCTGTTTTTATACTTCCACAGTCCTCTTCCCTTTTAGGCTCTCAGAGTCTTCCTTCCGTCTACCAAAATTTACTTGCTTAGAGGAAGTAATCAGAATCATTTTTAATGTAAAATCTGGCCAATGAATACTTTGCAGTTTCAAATTTATCTCTAAGAATGGAAGATTATTTTTTTTCATAATCATTTAAGGTTTTATACATTGAGTTGGTAGCATAGTTGTGGTCATGGGAACGGGGAGGTAAAAGTGTTGGGCACATTTTTACAACCTATAAAATATTCCAGTGAAGACCAGTTTCAGCTGATTTTAAACCTAAAAATGAAAATTAAGTTACAAAAATTTCATTATCAGAAAAGGTTGTCACTAGCCAGCCGTGGAACTCAAGAAATAGAGCCTTTCTGATGGTGCTTACTGTCAACTGCTTAAGCTTTCCTCCTTTCAAGAATTTATTTAGGCGAGATTGTCAAGCTTTACTCTGGGATCTTCCTCTCTAACCAAAGAGAAATTTGAAATATTGAAAATAATTGTCATTTTGAAAGGTAAAATGTTAAATTTGTATCTAGAGGACATTACAGCTGTTAAAAATGTTGATACAGCATCTGCAAGGACAGCAAGCCATGGTTTACATTTTCAATTCAAATGCATGGAAAGAAAATCAAAAAAGAAGTCTGTTCATAAGTCTCATGAAAGCGTAGAACCTGTGCCCTGCCTGGGAGACAGAATAATTTTAAAAGTTCCCAGAAGTGTTAACTGAATGTAATGTCAAACTGTCAACAACTGCTTTCAAAAAATAAATTACCTCTAATACCTTGTGTATTTCTTCACACCTTCTATTCCCCTGTTACCAATTAGTTAATACTCACTTTGACAGAGAGATGATGATTCTCAATAATCTAGGACTTCAGATGTAGCATGAATAACTTTAATAATGCTCTTACAGGAGAAAATCTCTCATAAAGCCTCACTATATCAAATCCTAATCTAGAGAAATGCAGCAACAAGCTACAAAGTGCTCTCGAGTTAATGTGCAAATGTTTATTGGATTCTCATTTCTCGTCAGTTTCATGTTTCACTGATGTTTCTATCCTCTCCTAGGGACACATTTCCTAAAGGAATTTATATTGTTTTTATTGATCGCCATAGAAAATTAAAGTTATATTCAGCGAGAATAAAATATATCATTCTTGAATTACTAAACAGTCTGTGTTATGATACACATGAGAAGCATAGTTACCAGAAAACGAGGTCACATTTTAATGTGTCTGAAAGAAGTATTTATATGAAGAGGTTGGGGATGTGGGCCAGGGAATAATAAAAATTATATACGAGTCAAGTAAACAAGCTAAAGAACTTTCAGACTAAATAGCAAGGCAACTACGTCTTAGGTAGCAGGTAAGAAAAAATTAAGGTTGTATCAGGGAACCTGGATGATTCTAGGTATGACACTATAATCAAAATGAAATTGCTATTATCACAGTCGAATTTTAGCAAAACTCCAAGTTTATGATCTTTTACTTTCGTGATACTCTACCTCCCCTTCCACTGGCTCCTCTCCTCCTTCACTGACTTCTGTCCCCAGCCCCAGGTCATCACGCTACTCCTGGGATCCTCAGGACACTGCCTGCGGAGGACCTGTGCCTGCCTCTTCTCTGTACTCCTTCCCTTTCCTACCTCTTCTTCCAGTAAAATATGATTATGTTCCAGAGTCCACTACTTTCCCCATTTGTCATGGCCATGATGGATTTTGGTATAAAATGAGGCTCTCCTTATTTTGTGTTAAATACATAGCAAATGCTGGGAAGAAATATGCAAATTATTTCTCTCAATTCTTTACTTTCCATGCAGGCACAGCTGGCTGAGTGATCTGATTAAAACCGAAGTCAAATTATATCTGTTCTTTGATCACAGGTCTCCAATGGATTTCTATCTTACTCAGATTCAAAACTGAAGTCCTCGCAATATTAAAATGACCTACAAGAACTGACACAGTCTGTAGTTAGACAATGAGTCTCCTCCGCCCACCCTGCTTGGACTCTGTGACTTTTCATCCTTTTGCATTCATTTCCAGCAACACTGCTTCCTTCGGTGTCTCTAACATTTTGGGACACTTCTGTGTCAGAGCCTCTGCACTTGCCTTTCCTTTTTCCTGGAATACTATTTATCAGTGATCTACATGGGTGAGCCCCTGACCTTCTTTAGGCTTCGTCCTAAATGTCATCTTTTTAAAAGAGCCCTTTCCTGGTCATGCTATAAAATTACATTTCCTGGTTTCCTTTCTCCATTTCTTTTCCCCCTTAGATCTCACTACTAGCCAGCATACTATATATGTGACTTATTATTCTTATTTTTCTTTATCTTCTCAGAAAATTAAACACCATGACAGTAGGGATTTTTGCGTGTTTTGCAGAAAACAGTGTCTAAATGACACTTGGTGCATAATAGACAGACAAAGAAAAATGCTCATGACAAGTAAATGGATATATCCCACAACATGGGCATTAAACTAAAACTTTATGGACTGAGGCACAGAAAAATTGCTCAGGTCCAAGAATTGAACCTATGTCTTCCTGGATTTTATAGCAAAGCAATTTAACAGTTTTTAAATTAGTGGGACTTTGTCATTTAACACTGGCTTTCTTGCAGCAATTTTTTATCAAAATCATTCTGTGTTACAGTTAAAGTTTCAGTTGCCAAATTGTTAAAAAATCATTTTTATCTTTTCCTTCAAATCTCACAAACAGAGGGCACTTTTCTAATGAAACCAGGGCTCAGATGTGTTTATATCATCAAGATATTAAGAGCCCATGTAAAGGCCCAACATGGAATAAGCTGTCTTTTCTTCTGTCCTTATACGTAAAAAGCCAAACAACCTGAAAATCAAGGATGCTCTGGGAACTATCTGAAAACTGAGGTCACAGGACAAACCACCACCTGAAATCTGGAGAGAGAGGTAAATCCAGAGTGTCACAGCCCAGATCAACTTACCTGGAGCAGAAACCACTGGGCCATAAACTGATAGGAACAGTGAAATACTAATTTTGGCAAATTGTTCTAGAGGCTAAGTGTGAACTAGCATGAGAACAGAACCTCAGAGCCACAGTTTTCAGTCAGGCCCCACATTTTTACAGACTTGTCTTTTACAGACCCCCACTAAGTTCTCACAACAAAAGAGACCGGAAAGAACTGATGACCGGCAGGGGAAGAGAAAGAGTTACCATCATGAGATAAACCGAGAGTCTTCTCCGTAGCCAAGGCCTGCTCTCCAAGGGGAAACAATTTGTCAGTCTTCTCTCAGGTGGGAGAGGGCATTTCTCTGACTCCGCTGCCCTCTAGCCTTCCTGTCTCGTGTAAGGGTGAAAAAAAATCTAAGATACAGCTGTGAAGGTCACAACTGAGGAATTTAGACCAACTGAAACACTGAGATTTACTCATAATTTTATAAGACAAATAACCCTACATCTTTCTAACACATCGACAGGACTCTAGTATAGTAAGAATGGATTATAGCTGTAAAAGCTGTAAAATGCAGATTCTATTTAAGGAGTTTTTAGGGAGACCCAAAGAGAGACAAAAACAAGAACACAAGAAGAAATCAAAGCCTCTGACATCGACAACTACAGCAAACATTAAACACAGCCCAACTCAACCAGATCAACATAAAACCTCACACTAAAGGCTTATAACCACATTTATTACTGCCCTATGCACCATGTCTATCTTTCAACCACAACAAAAAAACTATAAGGCAGGCTATAAAAGGCAAGAACACAGTCTTAAGAGACAAAGTAAGCATGAGAACCAGATTCACATATGGCACAGATTTTGGAATTCTTATACAGGAAATTTAACATAATTATGATTAAAATACTAAGGCATTAATAGAAAAAATACTCAGCGTGCAAGGACAGATGGGTCATGCAAAGTGGGGAGGTGAAAACTAAGAATCAAGAGGAAATGCAAAAATTGCACACACTGTACAGACATGAAGAATGCCTTCAATGGGCTCATCAGTAAACTAGATCCAGCCAAGAAAAGAATCAGTGAACATGAAGAAATGTCAACAGAGACTTCCAGAACTGAAATGCAGAAACAGAGAACGAAAAAAAAAAAAAAGTAAGACAAAACAAAAACAAAATAACCAAGAACTGTGGCACAATTTGAAAAGATGTAACATATGCATATTTGGACTAGTGTAAGAAGAAAGAGGATAGAGCAGAAAAAAGTATTTGAAGTAACAATGGTTGAAAATATTCCCCAATCAATGCCAGACACTAAACCATAGATCCAGGAAGTAGAGAGAACACAATGCAGGTTAAATACCAAAAAAAAAAAAAAAAAAAAAAAAAATGTGCACATAGGCATATCATATTCAAACTACAAAACCCAAAGAGATAATGATTTTTGCAGAAAACAGGAAAAAAATCACCTTACCTATGCAGAAACAGTTACGAGAATTACAGTAGCTTCTTTGTCAGAAACCATGCAAGCAAGAAGAAAGTGAATTATTTAAAACATTTAAAGAAAATAATAAATCCCTGGAATTCTATATTAAGTGAAATTATCCTTCAAAAGTGAAAGAGAAATGAGAATGTCCCAGATAAACACACAAATTGAGGGAATTCATCACTGCAGAACTGCCTTGTAAGAAATGCTAAAAGATATTTAAGCAGAAGAAAAATAAGATAGTTCAGAAACTTGGATCTCCATTTAAGAGGAAAAGTATTAGAGAGATAAAAAATGAAATAAAATTCATTTTTATTCTTAATTGAGCTAACAAATAACTGTGTGTAAAATACTAGTAATTACAATGTATGGGACGATAATAGCATGTGGATGACTGGAATAAATAGCAACAATATTATAAAGAGAGAAATTGGGAATATTATGGTATAAATGATCTAGAATACATGTGAGGCAGATACTGTTATTTGAAGATGGACTTTGATTCATTAACAACATACATTGCAAACTTCAGGAAGCCACCAAAAAATTTCAAAAGAAGTGTAACTGCTATGCTAAGAGAGGAAGCACATAAAACACTCAAAACCAGTGAAGGCAGAGTAAAGGAGAAAAGGAGACCCATTTTGGGTACAACAAATAGAGTTACAAACATGGTGGGTATCAATCCAACTGTATCAATAGTCACTACAAATGTGAATGGTTTAAATATACCAAATTAAGACAATATATGTTAGAGTGGATTAAGCAAACAAATACAAAATGAGACCCAACTACGTACAGTTTTCAAGAAAACCACTTCATTATATAAAGAACCTATCTAAGGGATTCCGTTTAGTCTAACAAATGCCATTGAGGCCAGCTTAACTGCCAGACCAACCATTGTGTTAACATCAAGGATAAATAGGGTGAAAATGCACCATTGTCCTTATGAAGATCTCATGGTTCCAACCGTTCCTGTGATCAAGGTATGTTATGCACTAAATGTTTGTGTATCTGTCAAATTTATATGTTGAAACCCTAGCCCCCAGTATGGCACTCTTTGGAGATAGAGACTGTGAAGTGGTAATAAAGGTTAAATAAGGCCATAAGGGTATGGCCCTAATCTGACAGGGCTGGTGTCCTTAGAAGAGGAAGAGAGTTCTCACTCTCTGCAATGTGAGGACATGGCAGGAAGGCAGCCCATCTGCAAACCAAGAAGAGAGCCCTTAACTAGACTCCACATTGCCTGGAACCTTATCTTGGACTTCCCAGCTTTGAAAACTGTGAGCTTACTAAGACTTCCCCTCCTTGCAGAATAACCCCTACTGTAAACCATCCTATCTGTAGCTCGTCCATTCTTCACTATAAATACCTATCTGCCATACACTGATCTTAAGATCTGGGGTGCTTGCCCCGTTGCAATACACTGATCTTAAGATCTGGGGTGCCTTCCCCATTGCAATAGCATAAGTAAAATCAATCTTGCTTTTCCAGTTTTTATCACTGACTCTGCCATACTGAACATCAATCGACCTGCCTTTTTACCAATAAAGGCTATTCATACTATAAAGAAATCCATACCATTTAAGGCTCAAAGCACTTTAAAGGTACATTTATATAGGTACATATTAATTCTTTACTTTTTGAATCATATCTAGGAATATTTTAAAAATAAGACTGTAGCTCATTTGTATTATCATATGTATTATTATCATGTGGATAATTAGATTATACTCCATTATTTCACAGGCAATGCTGCAATGTTTACATGTAAATGTCTTCACACGCATTTGTATTAGTTTCCCTTAGTTTATAATAAAAATATCATACTTCAAGTGCTTTGCATGAGATTACCCATTTTATCCTAATATTTTTATGATGGGTGCCAAAATTATTCCAGTTTTACACAAAAGATTATGCAACTTGCCCAAAGAGAAACTCTTCAGTTAGCAGGCTTAGGCATTTTCAATTGTGTTATATAACACCAAATTGCTTTCCAAAGTGGCTGATCCATTTTATTTGTTCACCAGCAGTGTAGGAGTGCCCTTACCCCACATCCTCATTAATAATTGATAATGTCAGACTTTTAATTTTTTGCGAGGATGAGTGAGAAATATTTGTTTCTATTTAATTTATTCTGATTAGTGGAGATTTTCCCTTTGCTTTCTTTTTGTAGATTAATACTGTTCTTAGCCAATTTTCTTGTTTAAATTTCTCCTCATTAATTTGTAGGCACTCCGCAAATATTCCAACATATTAATGTTTTCTCCAGAAAAGATGGATAGTATTTATAATTTTGTTTCTTATTCCTTTTTTACATCAAATGTTTACATTTTTAATTTGGATGTTGTCAAATGGATTACTGTTCAGTTTTAAAATTCTGATATTTGTATTTTAAGAAAATTATCTTTCCCAAGTTCATAAATATAATTTGTTAGGATTTAGATACTATGATAAATTATCTTTTCGACCTACCAGCTCAGAGCAAATTTATAAAAAAATAAATAAATTTGGGAAAACAAAGGTTGCCAGAATAACCCCCTTATAGGCATACTTGTGTGCTTGGGTTTTCACAGGCGCCCAAGTGTCTACTTTCAGGTAGCCACCAGATGGAGTGTTTGAGATTGCAGCACAAATGACTCATGCTAATTAAGCTTCAATCATAGGCAAAGAAAGTAAAAGCAGGGTTAGGTACTAACCCAGATATTTTTGCCAAATAGAAGGGTAAAGCATAATTGAATTATCCTGCTGTAATTTTATTTCCAAAATATGTCTTTTTTACAATATTGAACAATTTTCCTTCTATTCTTAATTTGCTAAGATTTTATCCAAGAATGGATATGTGGATGAATTTTATTTTTATTAAGCATTGAAATGCAAATATCTTTTCATTTATTCTACCAGTGTGGCAACTTACAGTATTCGATTTTTGAATGATAAACCAAATTTGTATTGCCAGAAGAAATCCAACGTGGCACTGATCTTCCAGTTCATGAATTTGCTCTTCCTTTTAAAATACTATTATATCTATCTATTCAGCTCCAAGTCTCAATTATTACATTATTCAAGATAAAAATTTCCATTTGATATTTTTCATAGTATGGAGTTCTCTGATGCAGTTCCTTATCATCTCATCTAGTTTCTGGTTTATATAAGCCACATGCATTTTAGAAACTGTGCCTGATCATTCTGATTCATGGGCACATCACATGGTCGGCGGTTTGCTGTTTCCTGTCATGTAGCCTTATTTCCTGGCAAAGATGGTAATATTGGATTGAAGGCTGGACATTATATATGAAAATTATTCTGGAAAATGATAACAGAACTAAATTGTATTAGACTTTAATAAATCAAGGATGTATATTTCAGTCTGTAGTGTAATCACTAAAAGAATAGCAAAAGATGTAAAACTAACAAGCTAGACTAGGGTCACAAAATGGAATATTAAAAATACTTAAATGATCCCAAGCAAGTTCTCTCCTAATGTCCATCATACAATGAGGAGGAAGCAAGAACTGTTTACCTAGTCTTGATAAGATTTTAGAAAGAGTAACATGCTCTAGTTCTCAACATTATAATATTTTAAACTTCAGCGTGTGAAGTAATTACTTTTTTCATTTCCCTGTGCATTTATAACAGAATATCTAATGTTTTGACAAAGTGAATGATCATATATGTCCCACTGACCATTAAGATCATTTTGCAGTTTTCGATCACAAGACCATTTTCAGTCCTGAACTACCATGCAGAGTGAGGTCTAACTTGAATAAACAAAACCATGCCATTCCTGCCACTGAAAATGAAAATAATTAGGGGTTCTAGAGCTTCAAGTCCATCCGTTTTTACTGTTTGTTCCATGAGGTATGAAGTATGTGAGTTAAGCATGACCACTGCATGGATTTGATTCAATGAGAAAGCATATATGTATTTATTATCACGTTAAACTATTTCCCAAAATAACCTAGTGACTTCATTAAATAATAGATTATTAACCATGTTTTCAAAAATATGAATAAGGTGGTAATTTAGAAAGATTTTCAGCCTAGACAGTAAATTCCTGTAGTGGTTTTAAATTCTAAACTATAATTTGATGCTTTGGTAACAATTCAAGCATATACTAATGCTATTAAACACTAGTTTATTTACAGGCATATTTATAATACACATGTTAAAAAATTAGGTTGGGGCAACACTGTGGAAGGTCTTCAATGCCACCTTAGGAATATGTACTTATTTTGGAAAAAAAATACGAGGATTATTACCAATGCTATTTTTAAGAATGATAATAGCTGATACTTTCTAGGACTTACTTTGAGTCAAGCACTACACACCTATTAATTTTATTCTCACCTTTACCAGGTATCACTATTATTATTCCCATATTACGGATGGAGAAACCAAGGCATATACAGACTAAATAATCTGATGAACCAGACACAGCTAGAAAGTGGCAAAGCTGGAATTTAAACCCGGGCTGTCTGGTGCAGAGCACGGAGCACGCTATCACTTCTCGTACTGTATCATACCATCACACGTCATAAATTATGATGTAACATTCCATATTTCTCTCTAGGACACTCTTCCGGGTCATCTTCAGAAGGTGCTTTATGAGTCAAGATTATAAGTAAAAGAAATTATGATAGTTGAAAAATAGTTATATTTTGTGTGAGTTTGGAGACTATATTAAAATTTCATATTAAAACAACTGAACTGGTAAGATGGATTTGTAATAATACAATGAGGAGAAGATAATTCTTAGACTTAAGGTTTTGAATAATTATTCTCAAGTAAAAATATTAGTGCTTTAAGTATTTTTAATATATAAAATAACAGAATTATATAATTTTTTTCATTTTTGTCTTATTTTCATTCACATATTTGATCCATTTTTCTAGAGGCCATTCTTATTTTTGCTTATTTTCTTCCTGTTTCCTGATTAAATGCTTGTCATTGAAAATAAAATTCAAAAACAAGAGGAAAATTCTATTACCTTTTTGTTGGAGTTAGAGTCTACTTATCCATAATTTATTTTACAATTTCACCATGAGGATCAATGTGTATTTTTCTATCATTTCTAAAACAATGAAATATTCATATTTATTGTTTGCTTACAATACTAATGAATAGTCTGGTGTATTATTTCTCCATGGGTAGTAGCAATGTAATCTACAACCTCAGCATATAATAATAGGTTATTTAAGAATAATTGTGGAAACTAACCTATTTGTTTTAACTGTGAGGCAAATAGATATCTTTTTAATGTATCTTTTATAGAGTGCCAAGTCTCTTCAGTGATTATGCAAGTTTAGCTATAGTTTGTAATGTACTATTTTAACTTTTATAAATCAAAATATATTATTTAAGAAAAAATAAGCATGAAATAAAATACAGGAAACAGACTGAAAGAATCCCAGCAAAGATGATGGTAACTCACGCTGGCATGGGAGCTCTGGAAAGGACAGAGTTGGAAATGGGACTTCAGCTATTCTTGTACATACTTAAAATTTTAAATCCTAAAGCATAAAGCCTGTACAACAATTGCTAAATATGGCTGACATGGGTATGTGTTTGTTACATGATTTTTTTTTTTTAAGATTGTTTTCCTCACCCTTTTACAGCTTATTCCCCACTCAGAACTCATGAAAAACAAAACTGTATTGTCAGCGTGGACATCTCTAACATAAAAGTTATTAATAAGCAGACAGTTTTCGTTTTTGTTATTTCCCATTCCATACACATAGCGGTCAAGGATCTCTAACGAGAACATGAAACATCAAAGGATTTTATTTTAAATGATAACCTTCTCATTGCTTTAAATGCCACATCTCTCTTCCTAGGCTGTGCTTAAAAGGCAGGTAACTTAGCGTATTGTTTTTCTGTTCCTGAAAACTCAAGAAGTACAGTTTGTGGTGGTGACTCTTATGTATCGACTTGGCTGGGCCATCATAGCCAGATACTAGGTCAAACATCAGTCTGGATAAAGCTTGTAAATATGGAATTAACATTTAAAGTAAACATTTTAGTCAAAAGATTACTTTCCATAATGAGGATGGGACTCAGCCAATCAGTTGAAAGCCTTAACTGAGAACAGGGAGAAGTGTGAGCAGGAGACAGCCTCCAGATTGCATTCAGATTTGCGCTGCAGTCTCACCTCTGCCCCAGGGTCTCCAGCCTGCCCTGCAGAATGTGGACTTGCCAGCCCCCACAATTGTGAGTCAATTACTTAAAATAAAATTCTGCCCATAGATAAATAGATTTAGACATTATTTATTTATATAGCTATTAGCTCTGCTTCTCTGATGAACCCTGGCTAATACATGGTTTCATTAAATTTTTGACATTTACTTTTAAAAACATTTAAAGCACTGGAATTTGGCCATAACTTGCCGTAAGATTCATCCCACCGCATTATTTTGAATGTAGCTCTATAGACAAAATTAAGCTTCTAAAATATGTTCTTTCCTAGGCACTATGTCCCAACTTACTGAAAAGCATATAACACATGGGAAAAATTTGTAACAATTACCAAATTCAGACGAACATCAAAGAAAATAGACCTTGATTCTATATCATCTCCACTTTCTACTGTCCAGTTAGGCAGAATGAAACGCCTACCCACTTTAAGGTAAAAACCTTATTGGATTAGTTGGTGATCTGTGATTCAAGCCTTGACAAACTAGAAAGATACAGGAATCTATTTAAGAGGGCAGACTTCTCCTTTAATTTTCAAGAAGATTTATTTTTCAAAAGATCCTGGCTTGTCATCTATTTTCATTTGTTGAGTACACATCACATTTTCTGTCTAAACAAGTATCGTAATCATTCAATATGAAAAAACGAGACACTCCCACTGCCTTCCAAAATTAGAAAAAATGAAGCCCTAGAGTAAAACCCTGCTGCCTAATCACACATGCTCTGATGGATGGGCCAGTGTCATTCCCGGATTACAGATGTTAATGAGCCGTTTAGAACAGCTCACTTGAACTAAGAGTCACAACGTGCCAAATTTTTGTAGCCTGTGTTAAAGGTTACTGGATTGGGCAGTAATCTGAATTTTTTTCCATTATACATCACTTAGATTTTTCAAAATATATGTGAAAATATTGTATGTTATGCCTATACATATTTGAAGACAATCCAGGAAGATTGTGCTTCCATTTTCATTGATGATACACTTAGTTTTTTTCAGAAACAGAAAGGTGAGAAACTAGCCTAGTATAGAGGTTCAAAATGGACAGATTTAAGAACTTACAAATACACTTTCTTTTCTTTTTTTTGGTTACTCTCTTTCCCCTAGTCTTCCTACTCTTCCCATATTGTCCTCTTGTCTGTCTCATCCTTCCTTTTTCCTCGCTATGACATTTTTAATTCTGGCATAGAACAAGTAGCCTTCATGTCTTTTTTTTTTTTTAAGCCAGTGTTCTGTGATTCTATTTATGTATGCTCAAGTGTTCATCCCCCACAAGCAATTACATTACCAGTGCCATGTCAGCACAAGGTAATCACATGCTTTTACAGATTATTTGATAATTATTCCTTACGTTACTAAGTACTTCCAGTTATTAACATGTAATGTTTTTGGAATGCATGATATTATTCGAATACATTGTTGAGAGAGAAAGAAATCTATATCGCAAAGTGTTTGTACTGTATTTTCTCCATTTGCACATGAAAAAGAAGTATGTATATAACTAATAGGATTTTCTGAACATAAAATGACTGTTCGGTGAAAGTAAGTGGCCTTAGTTTTCTCAAAGACTAGTAGTATTAGCCACAGTCAGAAAATATGACTTCATTTTTATTGATTGATTCATTTGACAAATATTTATCAGATGTTACCATTTGCTGGGAACAGTATTAAGTGCCGGGGAGATTTTGGGAAACAAAAATGAATTTGATTCCTGCTCTCATTATTATTTCAACCTGGTAGAAAAAAAAAAGACTGATCAATAATCACATAATTAAAGTTGTGACTTTAATGTATACTATGAAGGGGTGGTACATGGTGACAGATATAGCTTGGAGATCTGACCTAGTCTATGTTGAAAGGAAAAGGAGAAAATTGATCATGATCCAATATTTGAAGGATGAGGAGGAAATAAATGTGCAAAGGGAAATCCGGGCAAAGACTTTGGTTCCAGAGAAAATGCAAGAAAGACATATGGCAGGCTCACAGACAGTGAGGTTGGATCTGACAGAAGATGCAAGATGCAAGAGAGGTGTGCCCATTGTGGGCCATGCTGAGGATTATGGTTATGCACAAAAGACTAACAGAGCATCTGTTCAGGGTTTTGAGCATACTGGAAATAGGATCAATTTGAAAGTTATCTAGGTAGAGATCTCGGAAGGAATTTAAGAAGCTATTCAAGCACTTCAGACAAGAGATAGTAAGTTGGGATTAAGGATGTAGTGGTAGAGAAGGAAACATGAAATTTATCTGAGAGATACTTAAGAAGATGGAACTTAGTGAATTGGGAAAGGAGAAGTGCCAGGAATATCTCTTGTATTTCTGGCATGTATAACTGAAAATATAAAACAGTGGAAGACTGAGTTTTCCGTCAAGACCATTACTTCTATAACTGTTTTTGAGCATTTTCAATTTGAAAGTACTCGATGCCTTCTCAAGCAGTTAGGTCAAATCAGTAGTTGAACTGTAAATGTAAATTCTAGGCCAGATTTTGATGCTCAATAGGTGTTTATTGAATGAAGAAAAGATAGTGTGTGTAAAATCCTCAAGCTTGATATTAAGCCAAGTCTCAAATTTTGATCTCATTACCCTGTGCACCTTTCACTATGCCATGTTGCCATATTTTGATATTTTCTATGAGAAACTCTTAAGATATTATCACTTAGACTCATTGATAGTTATCTCCATCTTGTGGTTTCTCAGGATAGTGGATGCTTTTGGTGACTGACCCAAGCCCATTAGCTTTTGGAGCATGGCTGCTAATGGCTCATAGAAACTCATTCAACGAAGTATTTCCCTTGACCAACTGAAGCCACCTCGTCTGACAGGTCTCCCACACCTTGCATGCTGCAGTCAGTGACTAACTTTTATGGGAGTAAATTAGGCCAGCTTCTTTACCTCAAGCTGGGATACCTCTGCAGTATAATTTATAGTCCAGGGTTATATCACATTTGATGTGATGGACCAGCCTAAGGCAAGACAAAACCTGAGTCTCATTTTGGCTCAGTCATTT
Source organism: Ursus americanus (assembly GCF_024610735.1). NCBI lineage: Eukaryota > Metazoa > Chordata > Mammalia > Carnivora > Ursidae > Ursus > Ursus americanus. The sequence continues at coordinate 10,805,692 of NC_142145.1, read as the reverse complement.
CTGATTTTCTCGCTCCTTTTCATCTTTGCTAGAAGAGCAATCTTTATGTCACAACGTTGTGTTATAAGCACCCCCAAACTGAGTGGCTCCCTAACAACATCCTTTATTTTGTGTGCTAACTGAAGTTTGAGAGAGTTTGGTGGGGACAGCTTTTATCTGTTCTATTTCAAATTGAAAATTCATCAGTAATTTGGATGGCTAAAATCTCCTGAAGGCTGATTCACACTGGTGCTGGCTAAACTCAAAGCGCTGCAAGCCGGAGTAGAGATGTCCCTTTGACAGCTCTCACCATCTCTGTGGTCCTTCTGCATGGTCCCTTCAGCATGGTGAGGTCAAAGTAGGGAGACTTCCAACATGTTAGCTCAACACGCTGAAGGCATGAGTCACAACAGGAAGAGCCAGGCAGAAGGTTTCTCCTTCTCATGAGTTTGCCTCAGAAATTACATAAATCGCTCCTACTGCACTATCTTGGTTGGACCAGTCACAAGTCCATCCAGGTTTAAGGGGAAGGGAAATTGATTTCAAATCTTGTTAGGAGATTTGGGCAAGATTCTGGATGGACATATGTGGACCGGCCAATTTGCCACTCTTCAATTAATCACATTTATCTGAATCCCCGTCTCAAGCTATCCTTCTACGGGACCCATTAAAAGCAACTGGAAAAAATTGAACTGGTCTCTACGCTCCTAATATTTTGATAGAGTATGTAAAGATTTTTGAAAATACTTTTAGTAACTTCTATTTATCAAGCTCAAATTCTGCTAACATAAACTCAGTATTTTTATTATGTTTGTTGACTCTACAGACAGTAACAATGAAAATGAATCAATCAGTAATTTACTCTTTTGCATCATTATGCATTTCATATAGAATTTTCAAGATATATCCCATTTGCTAATTGGTGATTTTTTTCAACAATCATCATAGTATACCAAAGAAGTTTTTCCTGTTATAGGACTTTATCTAGTTAAGATCTGAAAAATGAAATTATATCACATAATGATGATGAAATACAACAAAATTTAGTAATTTTGATCTCAAATAGATGCAGCACATTGCTTAGGAAGAAAAAGGAGTGAAGGTAAAGGGCTTTTATTTTTCAAGCATTAAATTGAAGATGATACGTGGGAACAAATTGTCTCTTGGGAAACAATTTCATTCCAATATGGAGTAAGAGGGAATGGAAAATAGGAGTTTCTTAAAAGTCCTGGAGCTATCCTAATTTGGGGTCAAAGCACACAAGTTTGAGTAGTGATAGAAGAATATGAAGGATGGGAGCCTGGGGATGGCTCAGGTGGTTAATCGTCTGCCCTCAGCTAAGGTCATAGTCTCAGGATTCTGGGATCCAGCCCCTTATCTGGCTCCCTGCTCTGCTCAGCAGGGAGCCTACTTCTCCCTCTCCCTCTGCCCCCATCGCCCCCATCCACTCTCTTTCAAATCAATCAATCAATCTAAACAAAGAAGAAGAAGATAAAGGAGGAAGGATAAATGGTTGTGTTGATAAATCACAAGAGAGGCTGAAAATCGAAAGAGAAATGCAGTGCACGGCAGACCGACTCCTTTTCGCATAGGCTTGTCATGGGATTTATTTGAGAGTAGGATTGAGCCAGAAGTGGAGAGCTCCATTGGTCTAGATTACCAAATTTATTTATGGAAGTACTAAGCACTGATGTCGGTTTGGATGTTTCATCATTTGAATTTATAAATGAGTTATTTATGAATTATCATCTGAGCCATATTTTGCTTTCTTGTATTTCACCGTGGTAAACCAAGTTATTTTCATACCAATGCACATGTAAGTAATCTTTCAGTTTTGCAATCTGGAGCGACACAAGTTGTTGATGTTAATTACTCCTCTGCCACCTGTGTTTTCAGTAAAAGGCTTTCCCAACTGACTTAGGTTTAACTCTTTAGAGTTTAAACTTTTAGGTTTAGAACTTCTGAGATTTTTTTTTATATGTGAATAACTGTGAGCCATAAATAAAATATTCATTGATTCAAATGAGATTATCTCTCAGTGCTCACTATGGGCTGCACCTACTTTGGGTACTTTATAAAAATGAATGTAATTGATTCTCAGATATGGACAAGAAGACAGACATCTGTCCCTGTTAATGAATAGAACCTAAGATTCAGAAAAATTAAGTTGCTTTTAATGGGTCAAAGAGATGATAAATTATACAAAAAGAGGTTTAACATAGTATTTATTATGCTGCTGTTGCCATTTGAATTGAACAAATGTTCAAGAATTCCTGAACAAATGATTTGGAAATTCTAAACAATATTACTGAGGAAAAATAACTGGTTTTAATTGGGATTTCTTAATATTTTGAGTAGTTGAATTATCTCCTTTCCCAGTGAAAAAATTGTGTATACATGCAATATGTATATAAAATAAAATGTGTTATTTATACACACACACATATATGAAATTTTCTAATTTCTTATGTTCCTGAATAAGAACTTAGTGTTTATAAGCAAAATCATTACTTCAGTTTAATTTCTACTAAATTTTTAAAGTTGTTTCACCTTCACTTGAATTGATAATTAATAGTGACTCTTTATATTTTAATTCCAATTTGTTCTGCCCTTCATACATTACGAATCAATTATAATGTTATACCAAGCATTTAAATAAAGTATTAGAAGAAGCATGAAATTAACTCTTGTGAAATGTAATAAATCTGTGATTCAAAAATAATCACTCCCTAATTATTTTGTAGATGCATATTAAACATGCAACATTATTTTGCTTTGTTCTTTCACTGACCTATAAGCATATTCAATTCTTTAACCCAGTACTTTATATAATTTTGTTGCACGGAAAGGCTCTGAACTAGAATTACTGGGTGATATTAACAAAAGAACCAACCAATATCATATAATAATTTGTCATATATAATTCTTAGTTTAATAACTAAGAGTTGGATATAGAACAATAGATTGAAAGTTGTTTCTGTTCTGTATCTACATTGCAGACCGACTAATTTCTTAGCCAATTTTGAAAAGTGTCTTTGTTTCCTGAAAGGAGAACATACTCTTTAACTCACCTACGACGGCCTCTATAAAGGATAACTCTTAATCATGTATTTTGCCTCATTTTATTCACAATCTCCTAATTAAATGATGCTCATGAATTGTGAAGTAGGTTACTTGCTTCTGTTTTTTTGAAAACTCGTTTTCTAACATTTCCACTAAAGCTTTTTCCAATTCCATAAAACACCACAAATATCTAAAGAAGAACACCGGCTTTAGACTTAGACTTTTGCAATGTATCAACAGGGATCAGCCAGTCAGTCAACGAGTACTTAATGAGTCACTAGGTAGCCATTCCAGGTGCTGGAGTTACAGCCTTGAGCAAGTTAGCAGAAGAAGGGATGAGATACTAATCTGAATATAAACTACCTGCACACCCTAGCTGACTGCTAAATTGTGGGTGAACAGGGGAGACTCCTGGGACACAGGGAAAAGCAGATCAAAACATAAAATTGTATCCTTGAAGGACAGAACTGGGTAAGTCTTTCTTGTTTGTTTCTTTCTAAATGCATTTATCAGCCTGCATGCAACTTAAACAGCAGAAAAATGGAAGACTTACTGGCTTGGGGTGTCAGATGACAAATATTGAGGCAGGCACAATGGCTGGAAATTCAGCTGGGAGAGCCCCAGAGGAATGGGAGCTATAGAGAAAGTGAGTGCACAATTCGGAGTAGAAACTGCCAAATCCTTGAGCACTAAACTGTGCAGACCCAGGGGAGACCGCCAGGGGGCCTCCGTAAATAGAGCGGCAGCTGCAGGCTTGAAAGCTGAGCAGAGATCCGGCTGTATTGGGATATCGCCGCGTGCCCAGGACAGCCCCCCAACGCCGGGGAGACAGAGTTAGCGTAAAATAACTAACTCCTAGAACAAAAACCAGTAATCCTTTGTTGGTCCCCACCTTTAAAGGAGTGGTTAACGTATGGAGGAAATTGAGAATTGGGGATTCAGAAGACAATAGAGAAATTAGGGGGAAAGATAATATGTGAATAGCTAAAAGTTGACATTTTTTCCCCCAGAGGAGGAAGGCCGAAAAGTCTAAGATTTGGGGAGTACAGGGAGTAGAAAGAAAAATAACAACTCTTCTGCATGTCTTTTTGGTTCTCTTTCCTCATCTAGACTCCCTTCAACTACAGCAGGGGCTCCAAGGACAGCCGCTGCTCAGGCTGAAGTGCTCCCAGGGAGAATCACCGCCTCCTAGCTCGTGCTCCCTAGAAAGGCATGCGCCTCTCTAGAGTTCAGTTCCTTTGCAACCACAGTTCTCTGATATCTTTTAATATCATTGATAGCATATATCAAATATCATTGATAGCATATATCATATATCATTGATATCAATGAATATCATTGATATCACTGATATCACTATCAATTAAAAGATTTTAAACTCCTCTGATTTTGTTCATTGTCAAACTTCTACAGTCTAACTAGACACAAAAGTACTATTATGTACTAGTTATGCTTTTTGTATTTATATGTATCATACATATGTGTATAACATAATAAATAAAAATTTTAAATAGAGTCAAATAGATACCAGCTACTTTAAGGTTTAATAGGTAGGTTAGTAATTAAGATTTTCAGAATAACATGAAGAAATTAGTAATTTCACTGAGACAAAATTTAATTACAAAAGAATGTAACTGGGTGATGTTAGTATTAGCGTCTATATCTCCAGGAGGCCTGTGTGTCTCTATCCATTTTCTTTTATCTACCGTATTCTTTTAAAATGATACAAGCATTGTTTATTTGGAGGAATTTACCTACCACTGTTACTGAAAGAATAAAACTAAGAAATTTTAGAAACTGATATCAAGTAATTGGAAAATGTTTATGTGTGAGAAATATATCAACTGGCACAGTGGTTTAGATCAATCAGTTAGATGAATAAACCTGTGTTTATTCATGTCACTCTAAATTTCATGAAGGAAATTATGGGTTATATTACCTGCAAATGTGAAGACTACTAAGCTTTTCAAAAATATCCTTTCCACTTCTTAAAGTTCTATTTATAGTGATTACACACACGCACACACACACAGTGTAGACTTTACACTTTGAAAATATTTCTTTTACAGTTCTGCATCCTTTCTGTGGAATTTCAATTAGATTATTTAGCTGTTTAACATTTTTCTGAATAACTTTTATGAATGGGCACATATATATATATATACATATATGTCTATGTGTGTATGTGTGTGTGTATATATATATATATATATATATATATATATATATATATATATACACACACACATGGATTCTTTCGTCTTTAATATGACCTTCCATTATTGAACTTCTAACTCTTGCGCTACAATCTTAAGTCCTATACACCTAACTCACTACATCCTGTTTACAATTATTTTAGTTTTCCAAATTTTCGGTCTGCCTCAAATCCTTACACAGGCTCTTTCCAGTGCTTGAGAAGTTCTTGTCCTTCTCTGTGTCTACTCGTATGTATCTTTTAGCACTCTGTGGAAATTTCGTTTTCCTACCTTCTCATGTCAAGATTAGATTATTCTGTTATACATTCATATAACAAACTGTACTTGTTTGATATGTTCTTGATGATACACATCACCATTGGTATTACATAATTTTTGTGCATTTTTGACTTATTATCTTTCTTCTCCATTAGGTTGTGGTTTAAGAATAAGTATTTTATCTGTATATTCACAATTCCCCAGGCCTTAACATGATCTGGTATCTGGTAGGTGTCAGCAAATATAGGCCTAAGGAACACCTAAATTCATTAACCTAATTTTTGTCTTACATTTGAGTGAACAAAATTATCTCTGGGCATCACTCTAGATTTTTAATTTCCATCTTTCCTTGGGCTGCTTAAGAATTATTTCTCAATGGATTTTTCTGAGTTCTCTTTTTTAACCAGTTCAAGATAGAAAGTATCACCAAGGAGTCACTACACCGCATATGCTTCACTAGAGCTTGTTATAACCTTTTTCTATAATTAACTCATATAAAATAAATGAGCCATGAAAATAAATGCATTAATTTTCATTTTCTCAATATGGATCTATAGAATAACTTGGATATACTATTTTGTATTGATTATATTAATGCCTATTAATACCATTATACTTTATCTGCTTGCCTCATATCCTGTGATCTTTGTTGTCACAGAGTTGGAGACAGATAATTTGGGTATGATCATTAAAAAAAATATATATATATGTATACGATTCTTTCTCCTGAGCGTTGTTTGATTTTCAAGTAAACCAACAAATCTTCACTAAAATGAAATTCAGATGGTCATTTTCATATACTTTAAGTGAAAGTGTAAATCACTATTATGTTTCTGGAAGAAACATTTGTAATATCTATCAAGAGCCTTATACATATCCATTACTTCATACAGTAATTTAATTTCTAATAATTCATTCTATGGACTTAACTAGATAAACCCACAGAGAAGTACATACATTTTCATGGCAACACCTTAAATATTACACAACTTGGAAAATGAAGTAAATGCCCATCAATATGGGAAAGATTGTATAAAATTAGTATATTCATACAGTATAATACAATGTAATGGTGAGCATTCATTTAATAACATTTATGATACCATAATTTGGAGAATGATGTTGGCATAAGGCTAAGTGAAAGCTGATGCAAAATGATAGATGCAATAAAATGCCAATTAAATAGGATGTTTAACTTAGATACACACATAGATGAAAAAATTTAAAATAGGTCATGTAATAGTAACTTATTAAAAATAAATGTATGTTGTGCATGAGTATACACATCATATTAACACACACCTTGGCGGGGGGAGACAAATATATCCTATTAATTATGTGTCTCTGCATGGGAATATGTGTAATTTTTCTTCTCCATGCTCTTCTATATTTTCTAAAAATAATTCTATGAATTGAAGATTGCATGTTTGTTGTTTATATAGTAAGATGACATATTATTTTAAAATTTATCTTACTTATAACTCAAATTCAGCAATAAACGTGTTAGTGTGAGTATTCCTAGCTCTGATGTTTAAAAAAAAAAAAGTTAACTACTCCTTGCTTAGCAGTCCCAATGCACACAAATCTGTTTTTTTTTTCACTTCAAAGATACCTACCACACCAAAAGTTCCAAATAATTTCCTATTCTTTCTGAGATTTCCATGTTATTTTTTCTTCTTTTACAATGTGTTCAGAAATATATTTTAAAAAAGAATAATAACACTATCCATACTGCATCTCTCATGTAAAAGGAAATGATGAGCAATCCGTACGTTGATTTTGATACAGGAGGTCTTCAGAAACTGCTCTGCCTCGCTTATCCTTTGAGAATTATAATTTTCCGCTGAGTTTTTATCCTGACAGAAAGATACATGAAAATTGAATTTTTATGTTAATGTTGCATTTTCGGAAATGTAAATACCTTGATCTGCAAAGGTTTTGTGGACTTAAATCTTTTAAAATCCCCTTTCATTAAGAACTTTTGTGAACGAAAGAAAACAATGTGTTGATTAGCAAATAAAAATAATCAGCATATAGAAATCAGAAGTGTCACTATATGTTCATATTAGAATAGTCATCTAGTTAGTATTCTGCATTTTTTTTTTAAAGATTTTATTTATTTATTTGACAGAGAGCGAGACAGCCAGCGAGAGAGGGAACACAAGCAGGGGGAGTGGGAGAGGAAGAAGCAGGCTCCCAGTGGAGGAGTCTGATGTGGGGCTCGATCCTATAACACCGGGATCACGCCCTGAGCCAAAGGCAGACGCTTAACTGCTGTGCCACCCAGGCGCCCCAGTATTCTGCATTTCTTGTCAGGGGATTGCTAGATCTGGAAAACTGCAGAATGACAGGTGGTAATTCTGACTTTACAGAAGAGTGGAAAACAGGTAAACATTCTACTTTTAAACCATACGTCATGAGAATATAACTACAGTATAAAATTTGTTCTAGAACCAACTAGCTACTAATGACACTGGACTGAGTTGCTCTGAAAAATATTTTTCTTGCTTGGCTTCTGTGATACTGTTTTCTTTTTGTTTTCCCCCTCTTTCTGGTAGTTCCTTTAGGAATTCTTCTTAGAAAGGGGGTCTATCATGGAGCAGGAGAAAAGAGAGAAAGGAATTATCACAAGCCATGCCAGGATAAAATTAAACTATGTCCTGTAAACTATTCTAACATAAGCCTCATCACAATCTAAATTGCACAATATTAGACTAGACTCCAATATTAGACTAGCCTCCAACAGTGCAATAGAATTAAACATCTAATACGGGGCAGTTCCCCTTGTTCACATTTCCCTGGATAGCTTTTTACATTTGATTATGATAGCATGCAATATCTGCATTACACTTCTCTGTTGCTGTGATTGTCTCCCTGTAGACATGCATTCTTTGAAGCTGGGGGCTGTGAAATATTCATCATCACATTTGCATTGCTGAGCTATGTGAACATACAATGAATGGTGGCTTTAAACTGACATCCTACTGTGTACCCATTTAGTGAACATTGAACTCTTACTTTGTAAGTATTATCTTCACACTAGTCAACAGTATTACACTATAATTTGGAAAAACTGTTTAAAAACTATGTTTTTTTATTGTGATAACAATTCTTAAGTGAATGCTTAGTGGAGATCATAAAAAATAGAGGTGTAACCAGCTAGTCTACACTGCAACTTTCTTATTTCAACAGCATCAACTTCAACTTTTATTTTAAATGTAATATGCTTCTAGATCGACTTCTGGCTTTTACATGAGCTCTAGAAAGTTGCAAGAGTATCATTCTCGTTCTTTCAACAACAAAAATAACAGCCAAACAATCTTAAAATTTACAGTTTTTCTTGAACCCATCAGACGTCTGAGGTTAGAGAACGCCAACTAATCAAAAATTTAAGGACAGATAAGGGCATGAGATTTTGCTTACCTGGCTATGCCAAACGCTGCCAGACACGTGCTAGAAAATTTATCTAACATTTTCAATGGATTTATAAAGGATAAATTGTGTGTTAGCCAGAGAATAAAGAACCTTTAGTGATAGAAAATACTAGGGAAATTTATACTCATTCAAAATACTAGGGAAATTTATACTCATAAATTGTGTGTTAGCCAGAGAATAAAGAACCTTTAGTGATAGAAAATACTAGGGAAATTTATACTCATTCATAGGCTTTTTTTCTCCAAATGCCAGCAGGTACTCCCAAAAATCATTCATAAGAATCCTGAGGAAACATTTTTAATGATACAGAGCTGGGTGGGGAGGAAGAGCAGCCACAGGGAGAAATGGAACCTGTTCTCCACATTCTTCCAGCTAGTTGTGCTATGTAGAGAAAAGCTTACGCTCTTGGCAAAATGACAGCATCTAGTGTCACACTTAAGAAACCAGTCAAAACCCATTTCACTTGGGGGAAAAAAAAGAAAAAGAAAAATCCCTCTTTTCATGAGGGAGAACAAGCATCCAAGTGGAACAAAAACATACAGTTGAGGTTGGGCTAAAGCACTGAGAAGACCACACCCCAAAGATCCAGAAACACAGTGACTACCTATGAATGAAGCTTAATCAGAATAACCTAGAACTTGCCCTATCCTGTCCCTCACCATCAAGCTAAAATATGTTAGGGTGCAAATTATATTTAGTTGTAAGGGAAGTTAAAGAACATGGAGACCAACTCTCTCTCAGATGAAGCACAAGAGAAGACCCAAAGATGATGACAGACGTTGAGAAAAACTCAGGCAAAATAGTCCTCAAGCTAAGAACGAGATAACACTAAAGGTAAAGGTAATATGGAGCATATAGTGCAACGAGAATAACCATAACAATACCTATTCTTAAACACACAACAACACCTAACTATTTTAACTCAATGACTCACCCTGAAGTTCTGACAGAAGGAAAAGCATGCCAATTTCCATGTCCTATGAAGGCTGTCCTATGAAGGACATGTCCAGTATGTCCTATGAAGATGTTCAGCTTTCAATAAAAAATTATCAGCCACAGAAAAAAAGGAAAAAACAACACAAGGTAGAGACCAAATAATCCAAAGAACCAGATTCGGAATATTAGACAATTGTTAGAAAAATCAAACAGAAAATTTAAAATAACTATGATTAATATGGTAAAGGCTCTTTTTAAAAGATAGACAATATACAAGGTCAAATAGATAATTCTAGAAGAGAGATTGAAACAATAAGGAAAATATGACCAGGTCTGAAATGAAAATTTAAAAAAATATTTTAAAAATGTATTTAGCAAGATAATCAGTGGACTCAGGAGAGAATAAATGAATTGGACAGGAGGGTAACAAAAATTACTCAAAGCAAAGATCAAAGAAATCAAAGAACTGAGAAAAAAAATCCAAGAGATTTCAGACATGATCAAATGGTCTAACAAAGGTGTAATAGGATCCTTAAAAAAACAGGGAGACAAAGAATGGGGAAATACTTTTTTAAAAAATGACAGATATCAAATTAATTCCCAAATTAATGACAGATACCAAACCACAGATCCCCCAAACTCAGAAAATGAAGAGGGATAAAGACAAAAAGAAATAAAGCAAATTCCCTACCCCACCAGCCACACACAAGCAGAACATATTCAAAATACTAAACATCAAAGAAAAAGAAATAACTTGAAGGCACAGAGAAAAGACAAACGGAGGAAGAAATATAAGATGTCACTGAAATCATCATAAACTATGTACACACACACTCACACAGAACAGAAAATAGTCCTCTTTAAAGTGATAAAAGAAAAAACCTATTAACCCAGAATTTTATTCAGAGCATAAATATAATTTTAAAAGGAAGGACAAATAAAGACTTCTTTAATGAAAACAGAGAATTTGTTGCAAGCAGACCTGCGGCACAAGAAATATTAAAGGAAGTTCTTCCAATAGTAGGAATGTGATGAGAGAAAAACATGAATATATATAAATAAATGAAGATTTCTGGAAAATCAATAAATGAAGATAAATACAAAATTCATGTTTTTCCTTAGGTTTAATCTAAAAGACAAGTAACTTAAGTATAAAGAGAAATAATGTTGTATGTTCAGAGCAAATATAAAATTAAAAAATATGACACTGTAGCATGAAAAATGGGAAGGAGATTTGAAGTATATAATTTTAAGGTCCTTACACTATATGAGAAGTAAAATAAAATAATTTGAAGGTAGTCTCTGATTAAAAATGTATATTGTAATCACAATGTTAAACATAAAAAAATCCCAAATTATCATAAAAAATGAGAAAAAAAATACATGGAATAAAAAATTACATCAGGATGATAAATTTTAACCACATATCAATCATTATCTTAATTGTAGATGTTCTAAATACATTGTTAAATGAGAGATATTATTAAATTAGATTAAAACAAGCAAGACCCAACTAAGTGTTGACTCTAAGAAACCCATTTTAAATATGAAGAAACTTATAGTATAAAAGTTAAAAAAAAAAGTGTATCAGGGTCATATTTATCAAAAGAATGCTGAAGTAGCTATATTGAAACAAGAAAAAGGATGTTTCAGAGTAAAGAATATTGCCAAGTATAAAAAGTGTTATTATATAATGATTAAAGGGGTCAATTCTTCAGAAAATAGAGGAAACCTAAATGTATATACAACTAATAACAGCTTAAAATACATGAAGTTAAGAATATGAAAATCCACAATTATTTTGGAGAATTTCAATATTCACTCTCAGTCACAGAAAACATAGGCAGAAAAGGAATATAATTTACAGACACTATTCACCTACTTGATTTAAACCACATTTTTCTTTTTCTTTTTTTTTTTTTTTAAAGATTTTATTTATTTATGTGACAGAGAGACAGCCAGTGAGAGAGGGAACACAGCAGGGGAGAGGGAGAGGAAGAAGCAGGCTCCCAGCTGAGGAGCCCGATGTGGGACTTGATCCCGAAACGCCAGGATCACGCCCTGAGCCGAAGGCAGACGCTTAACGACTACGTTACCCAGGAGCCCCTAAACCACATTTTTCAATGACTTAACCCAACAACAGAAGAATACACATTTGTTTCCTATATATATATGGCATTTGCAAAGACAGACTACATTTTAGCCCATAAAATATTGATTTTTAAAAATTAAAACTATATGAAGTATAGTCTATAAGTATAACGAAATTAAAGATCAAAAATAAAAATTATTTGAATATTCCCAATTAGTTAGAAATTGAACAAAATACTTCTAAATCACCATGGTTCAAAGAAGTATCCCAGAAGGAAATTTAAAATATATTGAAACAAATGAAAATAATATACATTATATCAAGATTATGACTTAAACTTATGAAACAAGGGGAAAAAGGGCAAATAAAATCCAAAAAAAATCATAAGATACAAAAATGGCAATAAAATAAAGCAATTAAATTAAAAATAGAAAAAAAATGAAAATTAGTGAAAGTAAAAGTTTGTACTTTGAAAACTTTAAAAATATGAATAAAATTCTACCCAAACTAAACAAGAAAAAAAAAAGAGAAGAAACTAATTTCAATTTTGGGAAGGAAAGAAGTAACATCATTGCAGTTAACATTAATCTTTAAATGGTGGCAAGAGAATACAATAAGTAAACAGTCCATAACTGAAAAACACAAGTGAAATGCACCAATTTTTTGGAAAGATACAAACAACCATAACTCACTCAAAAAGAAATGCAACATCTAAATAGTTTTGTAATCTATTAAGAAAATTAAATTTGTAGTTTAAAAAAAATGTCTTCAAGGAACACTTCAGGTCCTAATGATTTCACAGGAGAATTACATCAAATATTTAAAGATAATGCTAATTTTTAAAATCTCTACCAGAAAACTTAAAAGAAGAAACAATTTCCAACTCATTTCATGAGGCTAGCTTTGCCCTAACAACAAAATCAGAAAATCCATTACAAGAAAATGTAAACTCAACTAAAATATCCCTTCTGAACATGGATTCACATATCTCACCCCAAAAAATTACTAAATCTTAAAAAAATCCAAATCTTTCTTGGATAGTTGATGTGCAAATTTAAATGGAAAATAAAAGGAACTAGAATAGCTAAAATTGGAAAAAAAACAAGATTAGAGAACCTATGACATCTAATTTTAATATTTACTATAAAGCTAGAGTGATCAAGTCAGTGTGATGTTGATTTAAGGATAGATGTATAAGCCAATGAAACAGAATAGAGATTCCAGATATAGATCAAAATATATTTAGACAACTGCTATCCAAATGACATTACTAATAGAACTGAAAGATAAGCAAACAATTTCTAGAAGATATTTTTAAATTGCATGCCAAATAAAATACTTGGTTCCTGAATATATAAAGAGTTATTTAAAATCAACAATTAGAAAACAAGCAAACCAATAAAAAACAGAGAAAGGTTTTAGATGAATATTTTACCAAAGAAAATACATGATAGCAAATAAGCCCATGGAAATCTGCCCATCATTAGTCATTAGAGAAATGCAAACTGATAGCAAAATGAGGTATCATTATACCTATCAGAATGGCTTAGAAGGAAAACTAAAAATTGAAAAACCAACCGTTCACAAGGATTTGTAGCAACTATAATTCCCATGCTTTGTCGGTAGGAATAAAAGCACAGCATCTATACAATCTCTAAAATGTCCTTCCCTACTCATTTCTATATTTATCAGCTTGGGCAAATTACCTGTGAAATAAAAATAATCTATTGTGTTTCTTCAAAGTTACAGCTTCCTGAATAAATTGTGATGAAACTCGAGTGCCTGGGTTAGTTTCAAGCCTTGGAAAGTTCATTTACAGCTGTACAGAAAGTAAGAGAACTCAAGAGATTTACCTAACTCTGAAATTGTGTTTTTATTTCAAGGGAAAATGAAGCCTGCAATCTTGAGGCATTTCTAGGTCATAAAAACCTAAACAATGACAAAGGGACTTTTCTGGCCCTTGGAGAGATGTATTTACATTTTAAAAGGTCAAAGTAAGAATCCAAGATCTTTCCATTCTATCTCCAAAGAACAAAAGCTTCTATGACTCTAGTTAGAAAAGGAAGGAGAGACAACTCTTTTCCTTGAATATAAGAAAAAAACAAAAAACAAAAAACTACTTCCTTGTCTAAGGCACTGTGTTCACATAAGATTATTCTTTAATGAGATATAATTTACATAATACATTATGTAAGTTTAAAGTGCACAATGTGTCGATTTGACCCACGTACTACGATAGGATTACCACTAGAACGTTAGCTAACACCTCTAACATGTCACATAAGCATTTCTTTTTTGTGGTGAAAACAATTAAGATCTAGTCTCTTAGCAACTCTGCAGTATTGTTGTCTATAACCACTATTCTGTGCATTAGATGTCTAGGACTCATGTATCTAGTGATTGCATGCATAAGACCTGGCCTCACTTTCGTCACATCATCCCAGGGGTAGCAATCAGGGGATGTATGTGGAATCATGCAGTCATTATTTGCTTTTGAAGTGAATAATGACAATCTGTGTGATCCAGAACACCTGTGTTTACGTCCATGATAAAATCAATAAAGATGAATATTAAAAACATAACTATACATCATCCTCGTCTGGCCTTATGGGGCCCCAATCCTTGGCTGACTTCAAAAAGAAAAGAAACTATTTGAAAGCATAATAGAAAACAACAGAGCCACTGAGGGGTAACTGGGTGGTTTATGTCTGACTCTTGGCTTCGGCTCAGGTCACGATCTAGGGTCCTGATATTGAGCCCCAAGTCAGAATCCACGCTCAATGGGGTGTCTGCCTCAGATTTTCTCTCTCCCTTTGCCCCTCCTACCCATTTTCTCTCTCTCTCTCTCAAATATTAATAAATAAATGTTTAAAAAACACACACACACATACGAACAGAGCAGTCGAAACCTATGAACTACCCCAATCCAAGAGTTTGGAAGAAGTGAAATGGAAAGGAGACCCTAGGAGTTGATTTGATGATAGAAAGAGTAGGGCAGTTCCACTCCCAAAGCTGAAGTGTCTGCTGCTTGTCTATGTGGCTCTTTAATTAATCAGTGCATATTATGTACACATAAACGTAATATCCATAATATGACTGGATTATAGATGTTTTTAGTGGCTTACATGTACATTTCTCCCTCTTAACATGAGAGGAGACTGGAACTTAAAATTATAACAATATATAGATTTATTATGCTTCTCTCTTTTCTTTTTTCGGGTTTAATCTGGGGAGAATTTAATCAGCTGAATTTAGTGTGCTTGTAGTCTAATAGGTTAATCTCTGCAATGAAGGGTCACTGTGGTTCAACCAGACAAGATAGAGAAACTCTTCTAATAAAGAAAAATTGAGGTCTTTGACCTCAATTTTTGCATTTAGACCTTTCTAACATACTATCCAGCATAATATTTTAACCTCTGATGTTAAAATTGGAAGATTGAAATTATAATTCTGACCCTACTAAGTTAGGATAAAGGTTCTTGATCTGGCTGAGTACTACCTTCTAAAATGAGAAAATTGACAGAAAAGTGTGAAGTTATTAAATGATTAAAATGAAGGCTATTTTAAATAATCTAATGAAAGATTGTCCTTACAATGGCAAATTTCTCAGTCTATTGTAATTGTCAAATTATTAGAGCAGAATAATGGAAGAAGGATTATGTTGAATCAGTGTTTTAGATTTGGATTTGACGTGTTAATTATCTTTTTTGTCCACTATAGTAAATAAAATAGTATCTAACTTCATCACATTGCTATGTTCAAAACCAGTTGAGCATCAAAAATATGGTATACAGATTATTATAGTATTCAAAGGAGGAGAAACCACAAAACATTACCCATCACTAACAGTGTGAGAGCTAATGTAGTTCCTGTTCTCTTTGAATGTTGTTCTGTTTCATAACACATTTGAGAAAACCTAATTTTCCTCCCTGGCGTATGCAAAGTGATAACAGTATAATGTTCTAGCCAGTCCCTTATCTCACTCTAATAAATCTTAAGTCTGGGGCGCCTGGGTGGCTCAGTCGGTGAAGTGCCTGTCTTAGGCTCAGGTCATGATCTCAGGGTCTGGGATGGAGCCCCACATCCAGCTCAGCAGGGAGCCTGCTTCTTCCTCTCTCTGCTGCTCCCCCCACTTGTTCTCGCTTGCTCTAAATAAAATCATTAAAAGCAAACAGACAAAAAAAACCTTAAGTCTGTTCCATACCCAGTCCCCTAAACCTCTGGGTGATATTTATAAAATACCTATAATTCTTATTCTTATGTCATTCCTAACAATATGTATACCACTTGATTGATTTCTATGTGAGTATCACTCAGAAGCCTTATTTAGACCATATAGTGATGAGTTACATCTTCATTTAATAATAATGGCAAGTAAGGGAGAAGGAAAATTTATTATTCCAACTTTGGACATTCTGGAAAATGCAAATTTATGGAGAGAGTAAAATGATCCGTGGTTGACAGAGGTTTGGGAGTGGGGAGGATTAAACAGAACACAGAGGATTTTTAGGGCAGTGAAATTACTCTGTATCATACACTAATGACGGATACATGTCGGTATGCATTTTTCCATATCCATAGAATATATAACACCAATGTTAACTATGGACTGTGGGTTTTCCTGGATAGATTATCAGGAATTACATTTTGTAAATTCACATTCAAGATTAAATGAAAATGTCTTATTAAAACAGTGATGTTTTATACGTATTACCATGAACCATACTTTAGGTTGCCTTATCATTTCATCCTAGCAGAGTGCCAAGAATTTAATAGACATTAAATCTTTGTTCATAAAATACTAATAATGAGTGAGCATGAATGAATATATATCCGTTTTGAATTGTATCTATATTATCCAATGTGATGCTGAGGGGCCAATTCATTTGTATTTTATGTTATCAAATTTTTGTCTGCGAAATATGGTTGCATTCTTTCATTGATAAAGAAAAGGCAAACAGCTTCAGGATGTGTTTATAACTTTTTTTCTGAATTAACAAATAACACATACTATCAATGAATGGATTTTTCTCCCCAGGTAGTAGCCTTCGCTATATTGTTGCTTGTATAATTGAGGTGATACTGTAACACAATATTTAATATCTATTTAAACCTAATTATAATTTCAAATCCACAGTGAATACAGAATGTAACTTGTATCCCAATGTTTTTATAATCTAAGAGAGTCATCTGTTTGGCTTGGGTATTCAATAGTGTAGAGGTGGATTGAAATTCTGCAGGCATTCAAAATAATTATTGCAAAATTTATCCCAACAACAAGATAGCCTCTTTGCTAAGTCTACCAACTCAAAAGGATAGGGAAAAAACCTATAGAACCAGTGATCAATTGAAAGATTGAAGTCAATATTTGTTGGGTGCTTGGCTGGCTCCTTTGGGAAAGTTGCAACTCTTACAGTCAATATTTGTTAAGTGTGTTTCTGTTCGTGAGAGAGTTTGTGTATGTGTGTGTGCTTTCATTTTGGAATGCAAATTGCAAGGGTATGTGCAGGCAGGAAATGAATTTTCATGGTTTATCCTTTGCACTTAGGCACATCAGTTTGATTGCAGAAGAAGTAAACACTGCTCAGTTTTGTGAAATAACTTTGGTATAGATACATAATGAGTTATGCCTTTGGAAGTATTCAATAAAAATAAGTGATAAGAAGCTCCTGATAGGGGCGCCTGCGTGGCTCAGTTAAGCAGCTGCCTTTGGCTCAGGTCATGATCTCAGAGTCCAGGGATGGAGACTCAGACTGAGCTCTCTGCTCAACGGGGAGTCTACTTCTCCCTCTGCCTCTCCTTCATGCTCGCTTGCTCTCTCAAATAAATAAATTAAATCTTAAAAAACATAAACAAAAACAGAAGCTCCTAATATAGCTATACAATCTGTTTGTATTTTCTAAAGTGCAAGATTGATAGTAATTTAATATTTTAAGTTTTGATAGAATTCACCAATGAAGTCATATGGACCTGCAGATTTCTTTGGATAAATGATGTCTCTTACAAATTAAATAATTTTAAAGACAGGACTATTCAGATTTTGTATTTCTGCTTAAATCCATGTGTGTAAGATTTCTCAGGTAATTTCTCTACTTCTAAACCCTTAAATGTTTTCTCACATAGAGGATCAAAATATTTTACTTTTTTTTTTTTTTAAGATTTTATTTATTTATTTGACAGAGATAGACAGCCAGCGGGAGAGGGAACACAAGCAGGGGGAGTGGGAGAGGAAGAAGCAGGCTCATAGCGGAGGAGCCTGATGTGGGGCTCGATCCCACAACGTCAGGATCACGCCCTGAGCCAAAGGCAGACGCTTAACCGCTGTGCCACCCAGGCGTCCCGCAAAATATTTTACTTTTTAATGGTTTAGGATATGTATTAATATCCCTTTCATATAATATGTTGATAATTTGTGTTTTCCTTTTTTACTTAATTAGTTCTGCTAGTTTTTTAATCATCTTTATTAATCTTTTAAAAGGATAGACTTTTGGCTTTGTTAGCAGTCTTTATTGTTTGTTTTCTATTTCAATAACCTACTCTTATCTCCAGCGTTGCTCTTCTACTCCCTTGGGGTTAATTTGCTTTTCTATGATAAGGTGAAATTTTCGTATATACTTATTTTTAAATGTGTTATCTTTCTGGGGCGCCTGGGTGGCTCAGTCGTTAAGCGTCTGCCTTCAGCTCAGGGCGTGATCCCAGCGTTCTGGGATGGAGCCCCGCATCAGGCTCCTCCGCTGGGAGCCTGCTTCTTCCCCTCCCACTTCCCCTCCTCCGCTGGGAGCCTGCTTCTTCCCCCTCCCACTTCTCTCGCTGGCTGTCTCTCTCTCCATCAAATAAATAAATAAAATCTTTAAAAATAAATAAATGTGTTATTTTTCTAATATAATTCAAAATTCAATGACATAATAACTATATTTAATAAAACTGTATTATGTACCTGAAATTTGCTAAAAGAGTGATCTTAAGTGTTCTCACCACACACATACATATAACTATGTCAGATAATGGATGTTAATTTGAACATGATAATCATTTCACAAAGTAAATGTATATTAAATCATCACATTGCACACCTTAAATACATACAATTTTTGTTTGTTAATTATACCTCAGTAAAGCTGGGGGGAAAGAATTCTCAATAAATACCTTCTGATCCAAAAACCAAAAATACATAAAAATTAAATATTTCCCTATAAACTCCATGTTAGCTCTATGCTACAAATTTTGAAGTGTTCTCTTTATCATTTATTTTGAAATATTTTCTAATCTCTTCTTTAACCCATCAGTTACTTAAACATGTGTTGTTTAATTATTAGATATTTGGAGGTTTTTTTATTTCTAATTTAATACTGTTGCAGTCACTGAACATATCCTGTAAGCTTTAATCTTTTGACCTTTATCGAGTATGTTACCTTGAAAAGTTTAATGTGCACTTTAAAAAGTAGGTTTATAAAAATCAAATAATTTTTAATTTTATAAATAAAATACCAAAGTGTTATTTTGATCAAATTGTTCAGTAGTGTTTATAGATTTTTAAATAACTTCTGTTTACTTAACAATAAATCTTGTTCTATCATTTTAATATCAGCCTAAAGTGTATCATTTAAAATACACATAATATAGTTAAATCTTCCTCTTTTAATCTAATCTAATAATCTTTGACATGTAATTGGGCATTTTTTGTCAATTTACATTTTATTACTGATAATTTGGATTTAAGTTTATTATATGTGAATTTGGTTTGATTTGTACCTTTTTTATTTTGTTCTTCTATAGAATTAAATGCATGTCTTTGTAGATGAGCAAATTAAGGTTAGGTCGTTAGGGTGGGCCCTAACCCAATATGACTTATATCCTTATAAAAAGGGAAATTTGGACAGAGACAGACATGTATATAGAGGAGAGATGATATAAAAATAGAGAGACAATGTCATCTACAAGCCAAGGAATGCCTGAGGCTACCAGAAACTAGGACAGAGGCATGGAATGGATTCTTCTTCCTCCTTCCTTTTCAAAAGAAACTGACCCTCGTGACACATTGATTTTGAATGTTTAGTCTCTGAAACTGTGAGGAAATATATTTCTCTTGTTTTAACCACCCAGTTGAGGTACTTTGTTATGGCAATACCAGGAAACTAATACAGCATGTTAAATTGAAAGAAAAAACAGCCTTAGGTGATAAAGCAAACATCAGCATCGTAGTCAGAAGTAGCACAGATTTTGGAATAATCACACAGGGAGTTTAAAGTAGTGCCTATCAATATGTTAAGGCCTCTCATAGACAAAGTAGAAAGCGTTCAAGAACAGATGGATAATGTAAACAGATAAATGAGAACTATAAGAAAAAAATTGGAAATGACGGGAGAAAAACTGAGATGACATTGCCTTTGATGAGGCCTCAACATATTGGACACCACTGAGGGAAAAATCAGTGACTCTCACGATAAGTCTATAGAAACTTCCTAATCTGAAACACAAGGGGAAAAAAAAGAAAAAGAATGGAGTATCAAAGAAGTGTTGGGAGAATTCACAAAAGTGTAGTCCATGTGTGACTGGACTATCAGAAGAAGAAAGAGACAACAGGACAGAATAAATATTGGAAGTAGTAATGTCTGAGACTTTTCTGAAATTAATGACAGACACCAAACCACAGATCCGGGAAGCTCAGAGAATCAAAGTTGGACAAATACTAAAAAATCCACACACAGTGATACTGTATTCAGAGGGCAAGGAAACAGAAAATCCTGAAAGCAGCAAAACAAACAAAACAAAATAAAAAACAAACCACAAAACAAACAAAAAAACAAAACAGAAAACTTCTCTATATGGGAAATAATAAGTTTAGAATAGGCAACAGAATATTAAACAAGAGTAAAATCAAAGTACTGACACTACCCAACTTCAAGATTTATTATAAAGGTACTATAATCAAATGACAGCATGCTAATGTCAAAGGAATAAACAAATGGATCAATGTAACATAATAGACCTGAAATAGGTCCACACACATATATATACTCTTCAAAATTTGTAGGGTCAATAAAAACAAGCTGAGAAACTGCCACTACCAGCAGGAGTCTGAGGAGATATGCAACTAAATGTAATGTGGTATCCTGGGTAGAATCCTGGAACAAAGAAAAAGTGAAAACTAAGGAAAAATAAAGTACAAATTTCAGTTCATAATAATGTATCAATGTCGGTTATTACTATAATAAATGCCCCATGTTCATGTAAAGTGTTAATAATAGGGATATTGGGTGTGAGGTATATGGGAACTCTGCCTTATTACCTCAATTTTTCTGTAAATCAAACTGTTCTAAAAAATTAAAGTTTTAAAATAAAACCTGGAGCACACTGCAATGGCCTCATTTTAGAGGCCACCACTCTTAAAATCGCTTAAAAATCAGATGTATGGAAAATCACCTTTCAAATATTTGTATCAATATAAAATATGAACAGGAATAAAATTATGTTGAGCAAAGTGTTCTGGAAAGAAAGAGTAGGCTTTTTGGCTTTATCCAAAATAATGAGGGAACAGCGTTGCACAGTATATGACCAGGTAGGTACTATGTAGGCCATGCAGGTCTTAGGACATTGCAGAGCATTTTCAAAAAGAGGAAGCTATTGAAAGGGTCAGACTTGCATTTTGAAATATGCCATACAAGCCACTGATGGGGTCAACTCTCCTTTTAAAGTAATACTCTGGCAGCAACTGTAGAGAGAGAGGATTGGAGGGAAGCTCAAATACATGGAAATTTGTTAGTGCTATTGAATTAGACCTGGTAAAGACAATAGAAAATTGTTCCAGAGGGGTAAAAGGAGGGAGAAAGAGAGACAGGATGATTGCAGAGATATATATAAAGTAAAATAAATAGGACTTGTTAATGGATTAAATATCAAATATTGATATAAAAAGGGTACGAGATGTTGCTAAGAAAACCAAGGTTTCTGGCTTAGGTAAGTCTAATGAAATTGTCATTTGCTAAAAAAGGAAACACTGTAAAATGAATAACTCATTCCTCAGAACTTAATATAAATTCTTCTAAGCACTGCTACTGAAACTTTGGTTTTGCTTATTATAGCATTTATTATAAGGTCTCTTCAGGAGGTATCACTATGGGATAAAGGCATGCAGGCTTTTTTTCCTCAATATTGTCTTCCCCTTTCCTGGCAGGATATCTGACACACAGTAGGAGCTTACAATACAATTCATGAATAATGAATATATGTTTTAAGTAAAAAGTAAATTTGGGCAAGGCTTCTGAGTTTCAAATGTATGTTTGCTTTTGAAGTTTGGTGTGTACCACTACTCTTCACACTCCCCTTTTTGCCTTTCCTTCCCAAAAATGCTCACACAATTCCAGAAGTATTGTCTGTCTTTATTTTGCCGTATTATTTTAAAAGTAATTTATCTTCACCGAATTATCAAGCACCTCATATTTATATTTAGAAAGCTCTTACATGGTCCTACTTCTATGCTATGTCATTGCTATTTTTATTTCTATTCCTGCCACCCTTTTTAAAATTGTTAAATTTGTTAAAATTATTTGTTTTCTTTTGATACTGATGATGCAAACAGATGACTGTCCATTACAAAAGTAGAGTACAAGGTATAATTTAAAGATTTGTTTATTTGAGAGTGAGAAAGAGAGAGAAAAAGAGTACACAGGGCGATGGAGAGAGGGAGAGAGAGAATCTCAAGTAGATTCCCCACTGAGCGTGGAGCCCAGGGAGGACTTGATCTCAAAATCCCAAGATCATGACCTGAGCTGAAATCAAGAGTCAGACACTTAACCACCTGAGTCACCCAGAGACCCCTATAAGGTATATCTTAGTACTAACACATACACTAACAAGATATATATATATGTGTGTATGTATATGTGTGTGTGTGTATATATGTATGTGTATATACATATATGTATACAATATGATGCACTATTAATCCTGACTTTGAATCCTTCTTATTTTGATTTTCATTTATTTGCACAGAATACTTTAACATGTATAGAAAAACTTTGTATTTGGAAATTTATCTCAGAATCTAATAGAATAAAAGTTTGCTTTGTACTTTTGCACCTACTTTCATTAAGATGTTAAGTTTCTCCTCATCGTTTTATTTATAAACCTACTCCATTGTAGATAATCCTGTGGTGAGTATATTATCTCATCAAATACTTTATTAATTAAATAGAAATGAATATTATTTTAATTATTTTATATATATTTAAATATCCTTATTTTATTTCACAAATATCAAGACCTTTGTGATCTCATTTACATATTATATTTGCTAATAAATGACAACAATTTTATAATTTGAGTTGTGTCTGTTTGTATTGCATACACAGATGTTTATCTAAAATTGACATTTAAATTAAGGCAACACCATGATACAAATTTGGAAAAAAACAAAGGCTAATAAGATATGACCTATGCTTTTCTGATTCTTATATAGTGGTTCTCAAACTGTAGCATAGACACAGCAAAGCATCACTTGGGAAATTACTAGAAATGAAAATTTCATGACATCACTCTAGGCCTATTTAATCTGCATGTTTTGGGGATGGATCCTAGACTTATATTTTTAATAAGCTCTTTAGGAGAATCTGATGGAGGACAAAGTTTTCAAAACAAATCTAACAGATGAGATAAAAATAAATATTACAAGTAACTAGAAAATGAAAAGTCTAATTTTAAAAGATAATATGCACTCCTACAGAACATTGCAGCCTTATTTTACAATAGCCAAGATATGGAAGCAACCTAAGTGTCAATCAATAGATGAGTGGATAAAGAAGGTGTGGTATATATGTACAACGGAATATTACTCAGCCATTAAAAACAAAATCTTGCCATTTGCTACATGGATAGACTGAGAAGACATTGTGTTACGTGAACTAAGGCAGATAAAGACAAATACTATCTGATTTCACTTATATGTGGAATCTAAAAGAGCAAATCAATAAAACAGAAACAGACTCATAAATACAAAGAATAAATTGGTGGTTTCCAGAGGTGAAGAGTGTGGGGGGACAGATAAAATAGGTGAAGAGGATTAAGATATAGACTTCCAGTCATAAAATAAGTCATGGGGCTATAAATTACAGTATTAGAAATATAGTCAATATTATTATAACTTTGTAGGGTGACAGATGGTAAGTAGACTTATTGTGATCATTTCATAATATATGTAAATGTCAAATCACTATGTTTTATACCTGAAACTAATGTAATATTGTATGCCAACTATACTTCAACAACAACAGCAGAACACTACAGAAAAGCAAGACACTGTCAGATGGGAATTAAGACCAATTGTATTTCTGTTAGGAAGAATATTAAAATGTTTTCTGGAAGATATAATACTGAAATTCACATGCAAAGAATTTGCCAAAGTAAAATTGAAAAAGACTATAAGACATTGTAAGCAGAATGACATATATGATTGACCAGGGTATATTTATGGGCCAGTGACCTGGCTCCCTGGCTCTCTGTTATGTGTGTGGCAGGGAGGGAAAGTCGTGAATCAGGCAGATAAGATAAATTGGGACCCCACTGTGATGAGTCCTAAATGATAAAAAACAAAAGTCTTGATATTAAATTACAATCCATTTTATATTTTTCAGCATGGATTCACATAATCAAGATAGTCTTTTAGAAACTTTGATCTGGTATTCTTGCATAGATTGACTAAGACTAAGGAGAGACAACAATTTTGAAAAGAAAAAAGAATTGAGAGACAGTTTGTTCCCACACAGTTCTGTTGGAAATAGAATGAACAAAGATGACAGAAAAATGAACAAAAATATCTATTGTTTTAATAGGAGTGATAGAATTATAATTTCATCTGAAATAGGAAAGTTGAAATAGAGTAGATTTTTAGACTAACATGGGAGATTATATATTGAATATTATATATTCAGTTTTAAATTCACAACATTTTAATGGAATTGAAAGAGGAATTAGAATTAGGGTCTCATTGATAAACTTCCACCTAAAGAGTTAGAACAATTCTTTAATATCATAGATTAATTTTGCCCATTTTTGAATGTTGTACAAATAGAATCATACAAAAGTTTGAGTCTGGCCTCTTTATATCAATATTGTATTTGTGGAATTCATTCATGTTCTGCAATGCTCATAGATTGAGCATCCTCAATGGCCTCCTCATGGTTTTATTGTACAAATAAACCATGACTTATTTATCCATTCTGTTTATATGCATTATGGTTTACTTTAGTTTGGAGAAATTATAAACAGTTCCGCTATAAACTCTCTTGTAATTTATTTTGGTGAATACATACGCACTACAAGTACATGTGGAATATATTTCTATTGCATATATATTTAAATGTCGAATTCCTGGATCACAAATTATGTGCCATTTTTACTTTAGTAAGTACTGCCAATCATTTTCCTAATAGGTAGTACATATATTCCCATCAACAGCATATGAGATTTTCAGTTGCTCCATCTCTCTACTAACACTTGGATAAAAATCTGTCCTTTTCATTTTAGCCATCCGTTGTGGCAGAAATGTAGTGGTTTTGTATTTTGATTTCAATTATGTTTCCCCTAGTGACTCCCGAAGTTGAACAGATTTTCATGTTTTGGCTCCCTAGATATGCCATATTATAAAGTACTTTTTCAAGTATTTTGACCATCTTTTAAATCAATTTGTCTTTTTCTTACTGACTTACAGGAGTTATTTTTTATATTCTGATCTACATAATGTGACTATATTCTTCCATTCTATCTATGCTTTGTATAATATGATGTCCCTTACTTTATTAATCTATCAAGAATTAGCTATAACAGAGCTCCTGGTCATACAATCACCACCAAATTAATCCACAGGAGCAGACAGTATTTATTTTGGTAAGCATAGAGATAAAATAATGGGTATTTTAAGGTTGGGAAAACATTTTGGAGTTGAAGAAGTAGCAGGACATACCAAAGAGCAAAGAAAATATTCTCAGATGAAATAACCTGAAATTTAAAGAAAGGTAGAGAGACTTTCATGCTCTGAAGATGGTTGCTTGTATCACCTGTTGCAGGAAGTCAAGGACTACAACATCGAGAGACTGCTGAATCTGTCTTGTAATTGGTTACTGTAACTAAGAAGATTAAATAGTTGGCTGCAACAATAAACCAAAGTTCAGTGAGTGAGAAATAAGAAATTCAGGCAGAGGTTGTAGGCTTCTTTTTCAAGAAGTTTGTAGGAAAGGAAAGGAAAAGAATAGCATGAGAAGAAACTGACAAAGCTATTTTTATTTCCTTCGTAAAAAAAGTTATTCATAATGAAATATTGTTTTCTATTGTCAAACTGTCCATTTGTTGTTGATGGTTTTAAGATCTCCTTTTCACGGTATAAAGGATAACTTTGTTATTGATGTCATTCTCCATCTACATTGCAATATGTCTGAATGAATTCTTCAAATACCCTTTAAATGCCTGTGTAAGAGGTGCTGGTCTTTCTGTCATGCCAGATCTCCTAGTCTTTTTTTTGTTTTGTTTCTTTTAATTTACTTCTTAAGCTAACCTTGCTGCCTCCATAATCATATCACAGTTTGCCTGGAATATTCTTCCTCCCAGATTTCTCTCTTGATTAAGTCCTATAAAGTTAGTTTCCTTTCATAGTTATGTACTCATCTTTTAGGATCACTCTTGAAATCTTTCTTCAATGTGTGAAACATGTTGACAGAACTAAAAACATACATGTATAATGTAACACATTAAAAGAAACTAGTAAACAGCTCTAAAAAGAATTCAGATCAAAACTGAAGGTCTAATTTATATGTTAAAAACTAAAAGAAATATAGGCATTCAAAGAGAAATATATATATTTATCATATATATATGAGAAAAATAATGATCTAAGCAAAAGCTTGGAAGTAAAACTCAAAATTATATTAAGAAATAATGGAAGTGAGGAGGACCTTAGTATGGATAGGAAGCTTGGAATAGGTAATGGGTTAATATAAAACGAATACATTTTGGGATACATTAAACGACAAGTAAAATTTAAAAGTTTTCCGTGCTTTTCCCTGATTAATTTTTTTTCCCTGAATGGCTAGCTTTCCTTTGGCAAGAACGGAAAGAACTGTGCTCTCTTCAGTTCATTGTATCATATATCCCATCTAA
This sequence comes from Ursus americanus, assembly GCF_024610735.1. NCBI lineage: Eukaryota > Metazoa > Chordata > Mammalia > Carnivora > Ursidae > Ursus > Ursus americanus. The sequence continues at coordinate 10,778,566 of NC_142145.1, read as the reverse complement.
GGTACTCTTTATTTTAGCCATTATTATTTCTTACCTATTATTTCTACTTCTTATTTTGGTTTCATATTGCTAACATGTTTCCTTACCTCTTTAAGTGTGCATATTGTACCTGTTTTAAAATCTAGATTCTTCCATGCTACTAGTATTTGCCACTGAGTGGCATCTATAATCCCCTTGTTATTTTACATTTAAAGTGGGTTTTTTTTTTTTCTGCTTTAGCTTATATTCCTTGGGTATAGTGGCTGTGGAAGGGCCAAAATCTAGAGACTGGTCTGTGTTCTCCTAGGATAGTCCAAGGAGAGACTGAATGAGGTAAAGGGTGGAAATCCACAAATACCACAAAGTATCACAGGAAATCACTCCCATTCCATTCATATCAACTCATCAAGGCATTGTCATGCTCAACACATCAGCTTTAGATATTCAGGAAGCAATCTTGACTGTCATGCACCAACAGTGGCAGTTTGGAGAAAGGAATTGGAAGAAGATCCAAAAGCTGATTAATTCTTGTTTCCTGTGCAACTCCTGGCCTAACCATGAGTTTCGAACTGCCCTCATTCTACCCCCCGCCCCCCCGCCGGGCATCTGTTCACATGATCTTGACCTTGCCAAAATATTTGCAATAAGGTAATAACTATTGCTTTTCCCCAAAGCCAAGAAGGTGGGGAACAAGATAATTTAAGCCATATTTTAAGGAGAATTTTCCTTCCAGCCTTGCCCGCTACTTTTTTGGATTTCATGGTTTCCATCAGAAGTTTCTCTTTGGTTATCTTTGGGGAAGGAGCGTGCATTATGGGCAAATTCATTATCTTAGCAGCATCCGTAACTGGATATCTCCAAGATATTTCTCAAAAATCTCTTTCACACACTCTTATTTTTGTACATATATATTTCTTGGCAACAATTAAGGTCTAGTTTAATCAATTATTAGCAATTTTCAAAAACAAAATTGAGTAGGTCAGACCTGTGCCAGAAAGAGACATGCCCAGACTTTTCTTCAAAGAGCTTTGGGGGTTTTTTGTTTGTTTTCTTAAGATAATTGAGCAGAGGAAAAAAAGGCTTTTGAAGCCTAACTCACAATATAAAATTTTATTAAATAAAAATTTTATTATTAATGTAAAAGTAGCACTGGTGAAACCATGATGTATTATCAGATTAAGGGGTCTTTGTGTCCATGCTGCCCTTTTTGGCTTCTGAGATGTAGAGTGACTTGTGTAAGGGATAGTTTTCAAACTGTTGTTTGCAGTTATTTTAACAAGAGAATACAGACAAAAATGTTCCCTGGAGTTTGGAGAATTTTTTATATATTTGTTATATATTTGAGTTATATATATGAGTTATATATTTGAGTCTGCTTTGGTTTAGAAAGAACTGAAACAGGGGTGCCTGGCTGGCTCAGTTGGTAGAGCATGTGATTCTGGATCTCAGGATCATGATTTTGAGTCCCACCTTGGGGGCAGAGATTACTTTAAAAAAGTAGAAAGAACTGAAACAGGGCTATCTGAAGTACACTGTAAATTACTCTTAATCACAGAGCAAATTTACTGTGTAGGCCCTATTTATATTTTCCTAAAATTTCTGAAGTTCTGTTTTTTATAAAATTAAGAAGTCTAGTCAGTATTTCAGCAACTTTTTTTCCAGACTGAATCTCAGAAGAAGATAAGCCAAGGAAATAGGCTCTCCTTTTTGATGTAAAGACCACATAAATCATTGGGAACAGCATTTACTCTAGAGATAGTCTCAAATTTTAATATGCGTCAGAATCACCTGGAGAGGTTATAAAAATACAGGTTAGGCCCTATCCCCTTAATTTTCTAATTCAATAATAAGTCAAATAGGTACTCAAGAACTTGCATTTCTAACAATTTCCCAGGAGATGCTAACCTGCTAGTCTAGAGACCAGAACTTTTGAGAACCCCCGTTCTATAGAACAGAACAAGAGGAATAATCTTTATGAGTCATTTGATCTGTGGTCAAAATGTCATTCCTTTATTTATCTTGCTAATCAACAGTGTCAAGTTTGATTACTGGTTCTTCTATAATCATAATTTGTCTTCCATGCTTTGTCTATATGTTGTTTCTAAATGTTGTAAAGCTACAGTTTTTGAATTATTGTAACTGTTTATTACAGAACCAAGTAATCATCTTGTTGGTATGTGCCTTCTGCTGTAGCTTTCCTTCCCCTAGGATTTTTAAACACATTTTTTAAAAAGTCGAACACTTTTCCTTCATCTTCCAAATTTTCCCTCCAAACAATTCTTCTAGGTGTATTGCTCTCACAACCTCCACCTAATGGGACTGACCAGTGATGCCCTGGTAAACCAGGTCTCTGGGACAGCGTGGGCACAGGGTGATTTGTATCCTCTTCCAGTTTCGGTGGTATATATATTCCCATTTTGGCAATTTCAAGCTACTAAACCTCAGCCTGCAAAAATTCTGAATATTTCATAATCACCTCTTGGGAGCTGAAGCTTTCTCCACACACCAATACCCTTGTGCTTAAGATCCTGGCTGGACTGGTTGTCTTCCAGGCCTGCTGAAAAGATGCCACTCTAGAGCTTAACTTACTGTTTATGGATTTGCTTTCTATTTCACAAGTCCCACTAGTTCTTCATTCTTGGTTTTATTCTTTGGTTTACAATAGCACAAACTGAAGTAATTTCTCAAATCTTCATAAATAAAAGAGTCCTTAAATATCTGAAAACGTATCTGTTTCTATGTTAACATGTTCCATAGTTCTTTCCACATTTCAAATTTATTTTTTTTTCTTTTTCAGAAGTCATTGCACTCATATAACATTGTAGGTACAGTTTCTTCCCTGGATATAGTTAATATATTTTTTATACCTAGTTTCTAAAATTTGATTTAGAGCCTACTTAGAAAATGGAGCTAAGAGACAATTGCAATAATTAAGGCAAGAAATACCGGAGACTGGGTGTACTGTGTATTAAGTATATGTTTATGGTGAGCAGTCTGATTTCTGGGCATATTTTAAACATATGGTTGGTTGGCAGGATATACTTACCATTTCGCTGTGGGTTATAGTCAAGAGTGAGAGTGTGAGACAAAGAGAATGATAAGTCCCAAAGTTTTTATTTGAGCTGAGCAACAGGTTGCTATTCACAGAGATGCAGAACCACAAAACCACGGGTCTTTGAGAGAAATCAAGTTCAGATTTGGACATGCCATATTTAAGTGTCTTCAGCATAGACATATTGTCAAGTCCAAGAATCTCAAGGAAATCACAGAGGTTGTGAGTGTGCATAAAGGAAAGAAGGGATTCAAAAACTGAGCTCTACGAACACTAATTAACACCCACTATTTGGAGTTTACAAAGTGGAGAAAAATCTAGCCAAAGATTATGGAAAGAGTAAGTAGTGGGACAATACAAATGCCTACAGGGAATGATATTATGCAAGGTAAGGGAAGAAAAAGTGTTTGAAGACACAAACAGTAATTATAAGGGCCAAATGCCCTTGAATTGTCAAGTCGTATGGGAACAAAGAATTATACTTAAGGAATTAGAATATAGAGCACTCTTTGACAAATTATTGGTAAATAGAAATATTTGCTCAAGATAGTTGAAGATGGGAGGCATCACATCTTACGCTGAAGGGAAGAACCAGTAAATAAGAAACTACTCATAATAAAGAAGACAGATGGCTTAATTGCAGGAACAAAATCCAGTGCACAAGGTAGAATGCATTTTTGATGAGTGAATGAGTTGATAGGAAGCACTTAAAACAGTCCTTGACATCAGCATTAAGTATGTGCTTTTGTGATATTACTGATATCTTCAATCTCACTCTGGATTTTAGTTTCCTTTGGAAGCCTTCCTAATTTACTAGTTTTCCTTTACTCAACCATATATTCATTGAATCTAATTTTGGTAGCCCCCTTCTTGTTCTTTTTATTGTGACAGGTTTATATTTAATCTGTTAATGTAATCAGCACTGTATTGGGTGCCATGAAAGATAGCCTAAAAACATGTGACCCGTGTATTTACCGCATCCGGAAACTTCATTAATAAGATGTACATGATTGATTTGGTTTTGGTTGTTTTCCCTAATATAAATATATAAAATCTAGGTCATAGTGCTGAAGTGATTTTTCTAAGGTCATAGTTAGTAAATTGTGTAAATAAAAATGCTAAGGTACCTCTGGCTCTATACAGAGCTACTTTGCAATTAATTGAATAAAGTATATATAAAGCTGGCAACTGCTCTCATTCCATTTTCTAAGTTCTTAGAAAAACTTCAAATATTTTAAAATATATTTTGCATCAATGCATGAATCAGATTAGGGAAAAAATAGAAACATTTGGATTCGTTAGCTACTAAATCATAGTGAGTAGTCACTGGTAAGAGGACCCCCCCAAGAGTAAGTATTGCGGTTGCCCTTCAGAAGCAAATAACACAGGATCAAAGAAAAACAAAAACTCTTTCATGTCCTAGCATTATAACTGAAGAACTCTTTAGTTTTGAGAACTCATTCTTTCTGGTATACAATTAGACACCTCAATGGTAAATTTTTCCAGAATGTATCATCAATCCTAGGCCCCTATAGCAAAACTGTTGGCTGTTACAGAACTGTGTAAATACACACTCTGTTCTAGGTTCCTTCATACTGAAAACAATGCCCCATAGGGTTAAAGAGGTTGAAACTAAAAAAGTTTATTTTTTCCCCAAGTTTTCAAATTTCAGTTAGTTAATATACAGTGTAATATTAGTTTCAGGTGTAGAATTTAGTGATTCATCACTTACATACAACACCAGGTGCTCATAACAATAGTGCCCTCCTTAATCCCCACCACATATTTCACCCATCTGCCACCCCTCCTCTAGTAACCATCAATTTGTTCTTTATTATTAAGAGTCTGTTTCTTGGTTTGCCTCTTTTTATTCCCTATAATCATTCGGTTTGTTTCTAAAATTCCACATATGAGTGAAATTAAATGGTATTTGGCTTTTTCTAGCTGACTTATTTCACTTAGCATAATATACTCTAGCTCCATCCACATCCTTCCTCTGACAACACATTGTTTTTTTTATGGCTGAGTAATATTCAGTGTGTGTGTGTGTGTGTGTGTATGTACACAACTTTTTCTTTACCCATTCATCAGTCAATGGACATTTGTGCTCTTGCCATAATTCGGTTATTTTTCATAATGTTGCTATACACATTGGGGTACATGTGTCCCTTCGAATCAGTATTTTTCATCCTTTAGGTAAATGCCTAGTATTGTAATTGCTGGATCATAGAGTAGTTCTATTTTTACTTTTTGAGAAATGACTGTACTGTTTTCCAGAATGACTGTACCAGTTTGCATTCCCACCAACAATGGAAGAGGGTTCCCTTTTCTCCACATCCTTACCAACTGTTGGTTCCTGTGTTAATTTTAGCCATTCTGCCTGGCGTGAGGTGATATCTTATTGTACTTTCGATTTGTATTTCCCTGATGATGAGTGATGTTGAACACCTCTTCATGTATCTGTTAGCCATTTGTATGTCTTCTTTGGAAAAATGTCTATTCTTATCTTCTGCTCATTTTTAAGCTGGATTATTTATTTTGGGGGTATTGATTTGATATGCTCTTTATATATCTTGGATATATCAGATATGTTATTTGCAAATATCTTCTTGGGAAATAGGTTGCCTCCATAGTTGCCTTTTAGTTTTGTTGATTGTTTGCTCTGCAGAAGCTTTCTATCTTGATGAAGTCTCAATAGTTTATTTTTGTTTTTATTCCCTTGCCTTAGGAGATACGTCTATTAAGAAGTTGCTGTAGCTGATCTTAAAGAGGTTACTGCCTGTGTTCTCCAGGATTTTGATGGTTTCCTGTCTCACATTTAGGTCTTTCATCCATTTTGAATTTATTTTTATGTATGGTGTAAGAAAGTGGTCCAGTTTCATTGTGTGCTGCTGTCCAGTTTTGCCAACACCTATGTTGAAAAGATGGTCTTTTTTCCATTGGATATTCTGTCCTGCTTTGTCAAAGATTGACCACATAGTTGTAGTTTCATTTCTGGGTTTTCTAATCTCTTCCATTGATCTGTGTGTCTGTTTTTGTGCCAGTACCATCCTTGATCACTATAGTTCTGTAATACAATTTGAAGTCTGGAATTGTGATGGTCCAGCTTTGCTTTTCTTTTTCAAGGTTGCTTTGGCTATTTGGAGTCTTTTGTGGTTCCATGCAAATTTTAGGATTGTTTGTTCTAGCTCTGAAAAATGCTGGTGGTATTTTAATAGGGATTGCATTGAATGTAGATTACTTTGGGTAGGATGGACATTTTAACAGTATTTGTTCTTCCAATCCATGAGCACAGATTGTCTTTTTGTCATCTTTAATGTCTTTCATCAGTGTTTTATAGTTTTCAGAGTACAGATCTTTTATTTCTTTGGTTAGGTTTATTCCTAGGTATCTTATTGGTTTTGGTGCAATTGTAAATGGGATCTATTTCTTGATTTCTCTTTCTGCTGCTTCATTATTGGTATATAGAAATGCAACAGATTTCTGTATGTTGATTCTGTATCCTGAATTTGTGTATCAGTTCTAGCAGTTCTTTGGTGGACTGTTCAGCTTTCTTTTTTTCTTTTCTTTTAAGGGTTTTATTTATTTATTTGTCAGAGAGAGAGAGAGTGCGCGTGCACAAGCAGGGGGAGTGGCAGGCAGAGGGAGAAGCCGGCTCCCCACTGAGCAAGGAGCCCGATGCAGGACTTGATCCCAAAATGCTGGGATCATGACCTGAGCTGAAGGCAGACCCTCAACCAATTGACCCACCGGGGCGCCTGGACTCTTAGTTTTCTATAAAGAGAATCATGTCATCTGCAAATAATGAAAGTTTGACTTTTTCCTTTCCAATTTGGATGCTTTTTATTTCTTTTTCTTGTCCCATCGCTAAGGCTAGGACTTCCAGTACTTTGTTAAATAACAGTGGTGAGAGTAGACATCCCTGTCTTGTTCCTGACTGTAGAGGAAAATGGGTTTTTCACAAATGGCCCATATTATGTTGAGGTATGTTCCCTCTAATCCTACTTTGTTGAGGATTTTTATCATGAATGGATGTTGTATTTTGTCACTGCTTTTTCCATTGAAAGGATCATAGGTCTCTTTTCCTTTATTAATGTAGTGTATCACATTGATTAATTTCTGAATATTGAACCACCCTTGTAGCCTAGGAATAAATCCCACTTGATCATGGTGAATGATTCTTTTTAATGTTCTGTTGGGTTTGATTTGCTAGAATTGTGTTGAGAATTTTGCATCCATGTTCATCAGGATATTGGCCTATAGTTCTCTTTTTTAGCAGAGTCTTTGTCTGGTTTTGGTATCAGGGTAATGCTGGCCTCATAGAATGAATTTGGAAGGTTTTCTTCCATTTCTATTTTTTGGAATAGTTTGAGAAGACTAGGTATTTATTCTTCTTTAAACGTTTGGTAGAATTCACTTGTGAGGCCATCTGGCCCTGGACTTTTGTTTGTTGGGAGATTTTTGATTATTGATTCAATTTCTTTACTGGTTATTGGTCTGTTCAGGTTTTCTGTCTTCCTGTTTCAGTTTTGGTAGTTTATATGTTTCTAGGAATTTACCCATTTCTTCCAGTTTGTTCAATTTGTTGGCATATAGTTTTTCACAATATTATCTTATAGTTGTTTGTATCTCTATGGTGTTGGCTGCTATTTCTCCTCCTTGTTTGTGATTTATTTGGGTCCTTTATCTTTTCTTTTTGATAAATCTGGCTAGGGGTTTATCAATTTTATTAATTTTTTCAAAGCAGCAGCTCCTGGTTTCATTACGTTCTATTTTTTTAGCTTCTATGTCATTTATTTCTGCTCTAATCTTTACTATTTTCCTTCCTCAGCCTGGCTTTAAGCTTCATTTGTTCTTTCTCTAGCTCCTTTAGCTGTAAAGTTAGGTTGTTTATTTGAGATTTTTCTTATATCTTGAGGTAGAAAGTTTAAAGTTTTCAGAGAACTGTTTCCCCATAATCAGCTATTGTGTCCTTTCAGACCCAGATAACAAATCCACTAGCTGTCTCTGCAGAACCTAAATTCAAGGTCAACTGATAAGTTCCAGCCTAGGAATAAAGGAGACCCTGCATTCCTTACCAGAGATAAGTAACCCAAGACCCCACCCAGTTTATAGCAACGAAGCCCCTGTCCTTGTCCTAAGATAACCTCCTGATATCAGAGGCTGAATTTTGCCTCCTTCTATTGTTGTCTCCAACCCAAAGTGAACATGAGATGTGTTACGTATATGGTTACTCAATGCGCATGCTCCATATTCCTCTTGAATAGTCAGTCATACATTTCCCTGCCATTTTCATCAATATGTATGTAATCTTAACCCCCATGATTACAAAAAAAAACTTGTTCAATCCCTGTTTGGGAGGCAGATTTGAGGTTTACTCTCCTGTGTCCTCCTTTGGCTGCTTCTCAAATAAACTCTGTCCTTGCCTCATACCTGATGTCTCAGCGATTGGCTTTGCTGGCCATAGGACAGAGGGACTTGGGTTCAATTACAACCCTGATTGGCAGTCTCCACATATGTCACTATTTTCCAAAGCAGGAAAGTGAGCCATTGAAATTGGTCCTGCTATACACTTGGCATTGTATGCAGTTTTCATTTCAGCAAAAGGGTAGAAAAATACAGAAGATGCTCAGATATTGAGAGCCCAACCTTTAGTGTTTCTGCCCATTAGAACAGTTTCTAAATTCCTTTCTTCACTTACTGAATATTGATGAAATACTGTTCTACTAAAACGCAACCCCAAATTAAGTCAGTACATAGCCAGTCGAAGCAGCTGAACTGAAGGGTGAGGTAATGCCTCCAACTTAAATGTACTTTTTTGTAATAATTTTAGCCAACCTGTTTTAAATATGAGAACATTTGGTTCAAACTATTTAAAAGCTTAGTTATATGTATAGGAGAGAAAACACAGTCATGCTTCAAAGACTATGGAATCAGATAAAAATTACAGCAAATTTTATAAGTTTCTCAAAGGTCGATAATGACTGGGAAGTTGTAAGAAAAACAGGCAAAACTACAGGGAAAATAACCTGAATTTATAATGACCTTTAAGTCAATAAAATGAAAGTCATAAAGTGCTTACTTTTTTGCTTTTCCATATGGGTATCATTTTGAAAAGTTTCAAACAACATACAAAGAGAGGAAAGCTCATTGGGGCCAAATCCACAGAACTGGTATTAGAATATTAACAATTCATGCAGAAAAAGCATTGTCAGAAAAAAAAAATGCACAGGCAGCCCGGGTGATGAAAAGACAACCACTGATTCTATGGACAGACATGACAGGCGTTTAATCCCAGCTTGACCACTATGTGAGTATGAGACTCTGACAAATTCATTTAAATTCTTGGGGACTTGGTGTCCTCATCGCTATGAAAGAGAATGCTTGTGAGGATTTAACAAGAGACACGTGTAAAAGCCTTTTTCACAGTACCTGGAATAAATGGTATTCTCATCAAACCAATAAGAATTTTATGTTACACACACACACACACACAGAGAGCCATAGTGGTAATACTTGTCCTGCTTGACCTTTCTAGATCCACCAGTGCTTGTAACAGTAAGTAAATTTTTAATCTTATTATTTATTGTAAGAATTCAAAGGTCATAATCCCCAAGTAACCTTGATCATTGTTTGTTCCATTAAAAACATATATAGCAGAAATAGAAACTTCAGTTCCAAATATCACAAAACTCAAATTCAGTCAGGAAACACCTAATTCAATCAAGAATATACTTTTAAGTGCATTTGATATGTTTAAATTAACCTTTGACTTTTTAAAGGAAACATAAAAATAGAGCAGTGTATGTTTTGATATCTTTTCATACGAAATAAAGGCCATAAACCAAAATTATGTGCACTAAAATACTCAGGCCTGAAGAAAATTGTTTCTATTACTCATATGTTGACAGTTCCTTTCTAAATTTTAAGGTCAATTTTTGATCCTGTAAGAAAGGATATCATTGTCACTTGGTATCTGGTTTTCAGAGCTTAATAAGCTTGCATTTTTGGTAGAACTTTTATCTTCTATAGATTAAAATCTATTTGTCACCCTAAAATGTGGTTGAGTCTGAATTGCTCATTCTGATTTGTAAGCAATGGTGGCAAAATGGAAAACCAGAGAGGACATGCTGTTTAGAGCCAATAGGCATAGGCAGATTTGGTCTGAGCCACCCGGCTCCCTTCCAGGTGCCCATGGTATAGAACGCCTCACTGGGACAGGGTCACTAGGTGCTGTTTTTACACACAAAACCACATCCAGAAAGAAACAGTTTTATATAAAATTAAGGTTCTGGAATCTTTTGTTTTGCTTTGTTCTGATTAATTTATGTTGAATATAATGAAATTTATATGTGGGCATATGTAACCTCATGTATGCTATACTGAGAGTGTTACTATTCTCCCATCAATATGAAGTTGTAGCATAAAATTAGTATTTTTGAAACATCCAGGTTTTATAACCTACTAATATTCTCACAGAGGGTAAAACTGATAGGATAACCGTTACTAAAATTCTTGTTGAGAAAATAAGAGTTTGAAATTATAGCTGTTTTAATTGCATTGTGCTTGTAAATGACATAGATTTCACTAGATGATGTCTGAATTATTGCAGAGGTTATCGTAGGTGCTTCTATGAATAGTCAACCCAAGTTCAATTTTTATCAATGTTTTCAATGAAATAACACCAAAACATTTCACCTAACTGAAATATAAAGCTGATTTGTTGTTACATAGCAAGCAAAAATTCATTGATCACACTACAATTCGTCTATTTTTCCATTTGAGATTTTATACTTAATATTTAGGTGAGTATGAAACCTGAGCTGATCATTGAAATTTTACCTTCCCAGGTATCAGTCTTTTTAAACAAAAAAGGCAGATCTGGTTTTTTTTTTTTTTCCAGTTTTGTTATTTATTTTTTCCCCAGTTAGAATTTCCTACTGAAGTGTTTCTAATTTAGTTAGATGCCCTCCTCTGGTTCCCTGTCTTTCTGCTTAAGTTCACTGCAATAATTATTCCAGTCTAAAGCGATGAACACTGACTCGGTCAACTTGTTAGCTTCTAGAAGATGGAGACACATCCCCCACACCTAGCACAGTGGCAGGCAGATAGCAGGAGCTTTTTCTGAATGTTTTCATTTTTTGTGTATTAAGAACCATTAATATAAGATCTACCCTCTTAACAAATTCTAAGTGTTCAATACAGTATTGATAATAAAATGTACAGATCTCTAGAATTTATTCATCTTGCATAACTGAGACTTTATGCCCATTGACTAAAAACTCCCTCTTCCGCCCTCCCCTCTGCTCCTGGCAACCACCATTCCACATTCTGCTTCTATGAATTTGAGTTTTTTTATAGACCTCATATAAGTGGAATCATGCATTAGGTGTCCTTCTGTGACTGACTTATTTTACTTAACATGAGGTCCTAGCAGTACATCCATATGACAGGATTTTCTTTCTTTTTGAAGCCTGAATAATATTCACACACATAATACGTATTTGCTTTATATATGTAAGGGCTTTAGTGTTAGGTATCTAACTATTTACAATTTTTATATCCTCTTGATGAATCGACTTTTTACTATATAGTGACCTTTCTCTTGTTACAGTTTTTAGCTTAAAGTCTGTTTTGTTCATAAATGTGTTCTTTTACTAGTTTTTTTGAATATGTTTACCTATCCCTTCATTTTCAACCTCCGTGTGTCCTTAAAACTAAAGTGAGTTTCTGTATGTAGCATATTATTAGATCTTATCTATTCAACCACCCTGTTTTGATGGGAGAACTTAACACATTTACATTTAAAATAATTATTGATAGGTACGAACTTACTATTGCCATTTAAAAATTTGCTTTCTGGCTGTTTTGTTATACTTTCTCCCCCCCCCCCCTCCTTTCTTGCTCTCTTTATGATGTGATGATTTTCTGTAGTACTATGCTTTGATTCCTTCATCTTTTGTATATCTGCTATAGGTTTTTCTGCTGTGGTTATAAGACTTACATAAAACATAGTTATAACAGTCTATTTAAGCTTATAAGTTAACCTTTAAGACATTAAAAAAAAAAAAACTGGTTCTTCAATTTCCTTAACTCTCTGTTGCTTTCTGCACATCAGATAAAATAGCCATATTTCTGAGTCTGGACAGACTGGTGTCTGATAGGAGATGGCCCTTATTGGCCCAGCTTGGGGTCCTGGTTGTCTCTCAAATGTTTATGATGATCTAAGTCTCCATATTTGTTCTTAGTGGTTCCAGTAGCTTAGGGTGCATGAGGACCCATCTGTGCCCCAAAGCACAAAGTCATTGAGTACCTAGGTGTCGATTTTTGAGAAGCCAGACCCTCAGGCAGCAGCCGGGAAAGTATGTAGTTAAGCACCTTCCAGGGACAAACTGAGAGATAGGTGTTCTTGCCTGCTGTGTGATTTTGGTGTCTGTCTTTTCGGTGGCAATTAAAAGTTAGGGCACTATCCCTTTATCCCTTTCTTCCCCTACCGATCTTCCTAGTTCTTATGTTCCATAGATGAGAGAAATCATATGATAATAGAAAGGGGGGTAATCAGAAGGGGGAGTGAAGCATGGGAGACTATGGACTCTGAGAAACAAACTGAGGGCTTCAGAGGGGAGGTGGGTGGGGGAATGGGATAGACCGGTGATGGGTAGTAAGGAGGGCACGTATTGCATGGTGCACTGGGTGTTATACGCAACTAATGAATCATCGAACCTTGGATCAGAAACCAGGGATGTACTGTATGGTGACTAACATAATGTAATAAAAAAACATTAAAAAAAAAAAGTTAGGGCACTAGATGAGTGTAATAGCTTGTTCCAGGGAGATACTGGTAATATGGTTTACTGTCAGAGCAAACAAGAAAGAGAAGCCCAGGGAAGTGCCAACCAGCTTCCCCCTGAGTTCCAAAGGGGTCGTGGGGGGGGATCACAGCCAGTCCTTAAGTGCTTGCTAATTAGAAACCAGGCCCTCAGGTAGAAGTTTATAAAGTACACAGTTAATACCCTTTCAATTTTGCTGGCTCCCTTTGCACTGAGCCTAGGGTTACAGCCAAGGTTAATGCTCACATACTCTTAAGAACCTGTTTCTTTGTTTGCTCTAGTCCTGTAGGTCCCCTGAATGCGAGCCCAACTGGCTTTCAGAGCTCGGTGAGTATCTGGGGGAGACAGGCCGTCTTAAAACGTGATGTGCTGCAAGTGCAGTCCCAACTCTTTCCTCCTTAGGGAGATGCTGGAATTTGAGCGTTCTATCCTGACTCTGTCAGGGCTGGGGTTCATGGCACAAGCGTGACTCAGGTTTTCCCAGCCTTTAAACGTGGGGATTTTCTCATTGACCTGATGTGAAGGAGTCCCTCAGCGTCTCTGGATTTCTGGGTGAATTGCTGTGTGTGCAGGTGTACATTTGATGTACAGCTGTACGAGGAGGTTAGCTCAGGAACCTCTTAGGTAGCTTGGTGTCTCCCCTTAGCCTTCCCCTAAGGGGTGGGGCTCACCCGTGATTTTGATTTGCATTCCCACTGGTGCTTACTGACACTGAGTATAACTGATACACATGTTGACCATTTGCATGATTTTTTTTTTTTTTTTGCAAAATGTCTATTCAAATCTGTAACCCATCTTCTAAACAGATTACTAGTTCTTCTGCTATTGAGTTGCATGAGTTCCTTTTATATTTTGGAAATTATTCCCTTTCATAGTATATGGTTTGCAGACTTTGCCTCCTATTCCACATGTTGCATTTTCACCATACGAAAATGGATGGGTAGTCAAGAAAGTGAATAAATGTGTTAGCATATAAAATTCTATACTTCTCTTGAATCTTGGCTTTGTTAACCCTTTTCCTCTCCAATTTTTTTTCCCCAAATCTCCGAAAAAGAGACCAAAGATGATTCATTTAGAAGAAGCGAAATATAATAAAACAGTGAAATATATATTTTCCGTAGTATTCTTGTGTTAATTTCATCCAATCTCAACTGACCCTCTGGCCAAGATTTTATTAAGCCACTTTGCCAATCGTGTGGTGGGGGGTTATGGGGGGGTGCAAGCTTAGGAAAAGATTTTCATCACCGTTAGAGTAATAGAGCAACAAAATAATGGACTGTTTCCTCTTGCAGACGGTAGCTCATTGCCTTAGAGATTGTTTGCACATATTACAGTGACTTTATATTTTAAGCATCTGACATGGTAATTAGTTTTATAAAAATGCCCTTCTTGCAATTCCTTTTCTGATCAATTTGAAATACACTGCTTGCATTTTAAATGACTCTTCAAGTATGGATTAGACTTTTTTTCAGTTTTTGGTTTTTGTTTGGTCTAAACAATGTCCAGCATTAGTACATATAGATCCTTCAAATCAATTAGGTCTCTAAAAGAAGCATGATCTTTTTTCTGTGATGGAATGAGAACAGTCATCTTTTATCACTCAACGTTTTCTAATGAAAGGCACATGGTACAGTATGGAGGCATTTGTGCCAAAATGATTGACTTTCAGTTCATTAATCTGAGAGCTGGGATTTTCTCACACATTGTGAAAGTCTCAGCCCACCTCCTAGCAAATATTTGATAGCAGAAAACTAGCCATAAAGATTTAGAGTAAGAATTCATTATTGGCATTAAATACAGTAAACCCATTTAACAATATATCAAGTGTTAAAAATAATGGAAACAAATGGGACTTGTCAAAACAGTTTTTTAAAAGGATATTTTCTGAACTACTTGCTTCAGGTTTGTCATTTTTATAACAAAAAGTAATTCAACAGATCTGGTCAGTCAAATTAGTTTTCCACATCATTAATGTGAACTCTGAAACTTTTACAAAGTTGAATGATGGGTTTAGAAGTTCTAAAACTTTTTCACAAAGATTTTTAAAAATAATTTGATGAATGGCAGGAAAACTTGAATATCCATTTCTTTCCAACGCCTCTTACCCAAAATGATCTTAATGTTCGCCTCAGTTTGACTAAACTTTAGACGGCTGCTTCCTGACTCTAGGGACTCTGACCTCCCTTTTCTTAGAGCATTTACTTTAGAAAACTTGCTACTGTAAATTCGTTCTTTGTCCTTTGAAATGTAAATCTTTTCCCAGCCTCTTGCCAGTTTTACAACTCAGGAATGTCTTTCTGAAGGACCTGCGAGTGAACCCTTTGAAATGTAATCATCAAGAAAGATAAGCCCCTGTCTTCCAGTCTCTGTGGGAGGGTGAGCGCCTACCTTCCACAGGGATGATTAGAAAGCAGAGACAGCCCTGTCACACTGACCAACCTCCCTCCTCCTGTCCTTCAGTGCTTTTCTATTAATTCACTCCAGCATTTAAATATCCCCCTGCCTTTTGTTTCGGAGAAATTGAGTTCAGTGCTTCTCTCATAGTGGAACAGTCTTGACTCCTATTGCAATAATCTTAAATTATATCTTCCTTGCCTGTTTAACCTGTCCCATGCAATTTTTCTTCAAGACCTTAAAATTTTATTATACGTATTTCTGTTAGCTTTTCTACATTTTATCATTTCTTTGATCTCCTGCTTATTCTTCCTTTTTTCAATAAAGAAAAATATGGAGTAAGGTAGAAAAATAATAAATATGAGGACTTCTAAGGAAGTAACTGCATTTGCCCTTCATTAATCATGAACAATCAGTCAAATATGTTTTCTTCTCAGGTCAACTAAAACTTTGTGGTACACATATTTGTATACCCGTTAGAATATTCACAAAGGATAAATGTGTACACCTGGGGTTATAAAAGATAATTTTAGGTGGTATTTGGATGAGTGTATTTTAATAGTAAAATACTTATTTTAATGCTACTTTATATTTCATATTACACTATGGTTTTTTTAATTTTATCTTTATTATTATGTGATCTAGCTTTTCACTCCTGGGTATTCATCCAAAAAAAAAAAAGAAAGAAAGAAAAAAAATTGAAAGATATATGCACCCCTATGTCCATTGCAATACTTACAATAGCCAAGATATGAAAACAACCTAAATGTGTCCTAATAAAAGAAGAAATGTGGTGTATATGATGTGGGAAACAAAAGCAGAAGAAAAATTATTAAATTTCCTTAGTACCTACAGCCCACTGATAAGTCCTTGAAACAGGCAGAGTGACATTACTCTAGGGACTCAACTGCCTCAATGTTAATACTTTGCTAATGGCAAAAGGCAATTCTAGCCTGACACCCCCCACCCCCACAAGGATCCTGTAAGTCTAGTTTAACACCCTGGTACATGTTGGCAATCATCCCCCAAGCATACGGCGCACCAATACACATCTGAAGGGTCTCATGACTAAGGTTTTATTAGACAGTAATAAATGACCTTTCCCAACAGTAGCTAGCCCCATCAAGGTCCTGGAAACCTTTCTTTCAAAATTCCTCAGACTTACGCTATCCCTAACCCTCTCCCAACTTGAAAGTATATCATCCACCATTCCTCATGACCCCATTGCAGCTCTTTCTGCCCACGGGCCCGTCCCCACGCTTTAATGAAATCACCTTTTTTGCACCAAAGACATCTCAAGAATTCTTTCTTGGCCATCAGCCTCGAAGCCTATTGTCTTTCCTACATCATAAACACACATGCATACACACACGAACACACACACAATGAAATATTACTCAGCCTTAAAACAGAATTAAATCTTGCCATTTGAAACAACATGAATGGAAGTTAAGGGCATTATGCTAAGTGAAAAAAATAATAAAATTAATTTACATTTAAAATAGATACTTGAGGGTGCCTGGGTGGCTCTGTCAGTTAAGCTTCAGACTCTTGATTTTGGCTCAGGTCATGATCTCAGGATCGTGAGATCGAGCCCCATGTGGGGTTCTATGCTGTGTGTGGAGCCTAAGATTATCTCTTCCCTCTACCCCTTCTGCCCCCTCCCCCTCCGCCATTCACAAGTGTGGTCACACTCAAATAAATAAATAAATAAAAATGAAATAAAAGACATACTTGAATAACAAACAAGGTAAAGACGTGGCAAGAACTAGTATCAGGGAAACACTGTTCTGTTTATGATAAAAGGGCTCTGTGATAGGATTCCTGTGCCACTGGTTTATAAATTCCACTGAAGAATAGGTAGCAATTATTAGGAAAATTTTTTTTCATTAGGAACATTCTTGAAATTTGTTTCTGATACTAAGAAATTATTCGATAAATTTAGCTGAGATTTAAATGTTACTGAATTAATATTTCACATCATACATTTACTAAAACCAACTATAGGTGAACATTACTCTTGGTTGTGGAAAGGCAAAAATATAGTCACCCTTGCCTGAAGGCATCATAATAAAAGGCATTGAAAAACAAAGAGAATCATCAATTTAAACAACATGTGATAATTTCTACTAGATGTACTAGTACTGGAAGTACTACTGGAACTCCATGGGCAGGTGGTGTACTATGAAAGAGAAATTTGAGAGATACTTAATAGATGGAGTAAAGTTTAGATACATGTCTTAAAACTTATCAAGAAGAAAAGGAAGACAGACATTCCAGGCAGAGGACCCAGTTTTTAGTTTTACCAAGGCAACGAAGATGCAAAAAAAAAAAAAGAAGAAGAAGAAAACTAAAAGCAAACAAGAAAACCTACAACAACAAAACAATGATATGTTGGGGGACAACAAAAAGTAAGGAGCTATTTTCTGGTGTGAAGGATGAGATTAGCTATGAAAATAAATAAATAAATAAATAAATTCTGAAAAGACTTCCACGCACTTCAAAGTAAATATTCTGAGATGCCTCCATGTTGGAATTGTATCACCACTTCATTCCTTTTTCCTGCCAGAGTGTATTCTATGGTATGCATGTCCTACAATGTTTCCATCCATTCACTTTTTGATAGGCAGGCAGAAAACACGGTTACAATTATTTCTGTACAGACATATGCTTACATTTCTTTTGGCAAATATGTAGAAGTGGAGGGACTGGGTCATAGAGTAGGTCACATATTTGTCATATTGATGAATTTAAATTTATATTTTTTCTTTAAAATTTCATCTCACCACCTTTATTTAATAAACTTTAATTACCCATGCACTAGGACATTCAAAATTGTCCTTCAGCTTACTGATGTTCTGCTCTGTTTATTTGTATTCATTTTTCTCTCTGTGTGTTTCATTTTGGATAGTTATAATTGCCGGATCTTTGGATTTTCCCATCTGTTTTGCTGCAAAGTTAGCCTTCTGTTAATTCCATCCAGTGAATTTTTAAACTTACTGTAAATTTCATCTTTGGAATTATAATTCAGGTTTTTCCTCATATCTTTCATGTTTCTACTTCTGAATATATGGAATACAGTTATAATATTTTTTTTATGTACTTGTCTTCTAATTCTAACATCTATGCCAGTTCTGGATTGGTTTCAACGCTTGATTTTTCTCATTATGGATTGTGTTTTTATGCATCTTTGCATGCCTTACAATTTTATATTAAATGGCAAACATTATAAACTTCACCTTGTTAGGTACCGGTTACTTTTTTATTCCTATAAACACTAACGAACTTTGTTCTGGAATGCAATTAAGTTACTTATAACAAGTCTGAATCTCTATGATCTTGTTTTAAACATTATTAGGTGGGACCAGAATAGTTCTCACTATAGACCTAATTGTCCCCCACTATTTAAGCAAGACCCTTCTGTGTATTGTGTGTGATTCCTCATGAATTATGAGGTCCAGTCTCAATGGTAGGAATAGGCACTATTTCCAGTCCCATGTGAGCATAGGTACTGCTCCCTCTAATTCTTTGGAGTAGTCCCTTCCCTGGCCTTGGGTGGTTTTCTGACATATACACACTGACCAGACCTCTGCTGCACACTTGAAGGGGGCCCTCTACTGTGCCCCAAGGATAGTTCTCTGCCCTTCAATACTCTAGGCTGTCTGCTGGGACTATTAACTTCATGTCCCAACTCCATGAGTGGGCCATTTTCTCCCTGGTTTCTTCATCCCTGAATTGGGAATCTCATCAATTATAAAGAGCAAAATGAGGAGAAACAGAAACAAGGCAATACATCAGTAACCATGAGAGGGAAAAAATGAAGAAACAACAGAAAATGAATTGAAGAGCATAGCTTAATTTTAAGATCATCCTTTCTGAGTCTTGTAAACTATGGTCTGGGCAAGGCTAGAGGACATGTTCTTCTTTAAACACATGGGATATTTTGAAACATATAGATTGCTCAATTCTTGCATCCTTTGCTTTTAGCCTGATATCTTTTACCTGCTCCCTTTAGTTCTTCATTAATTTTTCCACCTCATTTTATTTCTGTTTATTCAGTTCCTGCTTGTTCTTAATCCATATTATTCTATTATACTGCCCACCCCAGTACTGCCCATCACTCAGTGTAAATATCTGAACCAGCTCATCTAAAATACAACTGAGGACAATTATAATCCAACCCTCATTTAGAATAAGCATATCTAAATGTTAAATGGCATATATATAGAATCAAATACATGTATGTTACAGCAATCAACTTTAGTAATAACAGTCTAGCTAATTATGTGAAGCAGTTACGTATGTATAAAAGCCTTAAAATTCAAAAATTTCTAACAAACTAAGTGTGTATCAAAAAAAAAGTTCATCTAAAACTTTTCTTTAGTGTTTTTCTATCAAAAAGGAAAAACACAAATTAATACAAATCTATTCTCAGGGCTACTTTTAGTTTTGTCTTCCTTGTAACTTTAATTTTGCATTATCTCGAAATTATTGAACTTAGAATCCTCTGATAACTGGAAAATTTTATAAAATTTGACAAAACCATATCATACAGGTAAGAATTTTTTCAAAACCTATACAAAAGAATAACTTTCAGTGTGCATTGAAAATAATTTAACAAAATACCACTAGTGAATTTAACAGCTGCCTTCAATGACATTTAATTATTTAATTTCTTATTTATGCTTGGATATTGCTGAAAAGAGAGAGTATTAGTATCTCCATGATGTGGAGAATGCCATCCAATGACAATTTATAAGAAAAGAATCTCATGACTCAATAGGCGTAGGGATGCCTTCTTTAGCAACCTGGATTATGGTTTCTATCCTTCCAATCCTAGACAAGAGAGATTATACAGCAAACCCTATGCAATGAAATAGAAGTCCTTGCCGTGTGAATTCTTTGGGAACAAGTAGGATAACATTTCTTTTACTCTAGCCCAAGCCACACACAGTTCCAAGGAGTGTCAGACACTAAGACTTTTAATTTTGTTGCCAGCTTGGTTTTGAAATATTTAGAATTTTTTTCCCAACTCCTTATCCAGTTCGTCTTTCTTTTTTTAATTAATTAATGAGAGAGAGAAAGAGAAAGCATGAACAGCAGGAGGAGCAGAGGAAGAGAGAGAGAGAATCTTCAAAAGACTGCACTAAGCATGGGGCTTGATCTCACAACCCATGAGATCATGACGTGAGCCAAAACCAAGAGTTGGATGCTTTACCAACTGAGCCACCTGGGTGTCCCTGGTTCATATTTCTTAAGACTGTATTCTCAGTGGATTTTTAATCAATTTATTACTAACAACTCATTGCAGACTACCTTAAAGGAAAGTAATAATTTGTAATGAGGTTTTTTTTGTTATGAAATAACTTAATCATATAAAATTCAGAATAAATGTTCTCAATTTTCTTGAATATATAAAAAAATGTTCAACATATGCTGATATTTACATAGGATTGGTAGAAGAAACAGTATTTGTGACTGTGTGAGGCATTATGCTTATTCTTTACATATATCTCCATTAAAATGTTCAATGCATTTTCAAGGTATGCTAACCAAATGGAAAGTAAGTACAATAGAAAATACAATTGAAATTCACGGGTAAAATCTTCAATTTTGAACAGAGAGTTACATATGTTAGAATTCCCTTAGGCTACTCTACTAAGTCAGCCAGCTTTGACGCAGCAGATGGATCATATAGTCACTGACATCAGTGGAATTCTGCCATTGAATTTTTGACAAAGACAAACTATTCGTCAAGGAAGACTTCATCATTAGACATTTGTGCCTTCAATTTTGGAGAAGAAAACATATTACATCGAGATAATTGTGTAGTACCATTATAATGATTGAATAAATCTTATTAACTTCTTAATCTTTTAATTTTGTGGGCGCTGAGGAGTATGTACAAGTGTGGAAAATGTCAAGCAACACCAGTTGCTATGGGATATTTACTGAGTGTGAAAGGTGTGTTTATTTTGACTTTATCTTTCCTTTTTATCCTTGAACCTTAGAGTTTCCTTTTCTCTAAGACTGCATTTTCCCTAAAGTTAAATTATCTAAATATTTGCAATTATGTTTAAAAATCTTAATTGTGATGAATCTACAAACCAGAGAAAAATCTTTGTAGTTTTAAAATACGACATTTTTAGGGGCGCCTGGATGGCGCAGTCATTAAGTGTCTGCTGTCTGCCTTCGGCTCAGGGCGTGATCCCGGGGCTCTGGGATCGAGCCCCACATCAGGCTCCTCTGCTAGGAGCCTGCTTCTTCCTCTCCCTCTCCCCCTGCTTGTGTTCCCTCTCTCTCTGGCTGTCTCTGTCAAATAAATAAATAAAATCTTTAAAAAAATAAAATAAAATAAAAAATAAAATATGACATTTTTAGTAATTGTTTTTAACTTGAGAGAAAAGATCAAAAAACAATAATAGATGAAAAATTTATTTCCTTTAACCTCCTCTTCCTTCCCATATTGACAATTTAGTCTTTTAGTCAGTCCAACCTCCAGAATGTCAGTATATTTAACCACTCCCACCAAGTTCTATTCCTCCCAGGCAGAACTGACATCTCTATATTTACACAGAAATCCTCTTTTTTTATAGTTGTTATGCTTTCTGCTAAACCTTATAAACTAATTTATGTTAAGATAATTAGTAGCTGAAAAGGACTGAATAAGATCTCTTACCCAGGTGAAATGATTTTATTTCAGGGATGCCTTCTGCATATTATACTAAAGCATATTATACTAAACTATACTAACTATAGCTTATTATACTAAAGAATGGTGGATTTATGAAGTAAATACTGTATAATGTAAAGGACAATTAGAAAAGACAAAAATTACTTAGTTTTGATGCTTCAACAATGAGTCTGTTATTTAATATTAAAAAAACACAAATTCTCTACCACAAATTCTCTCGATGTCAGTTTTCTATATGTGAAATACATCAAGATAGTCACCTTGGAGTAAAATGACTTCAGCATTTCTTCAAACCAACTACAAAATTAACTAAAAATTACTCAAATCGATTTGACAGTGAAGCATGAAAAAATAACGATGAATTCAATTTCTTCTTCCTCTATCAAAGAAAAATCTTACAAATCTATGTGGAATTGGGATGATAAATTAAAAACATTCAAAATTATTGAGTTTTGGGGGGCTTAATATCATTGTAGTTTTGCTCTTGTGTTATGCATTTTATCTATACTGTAGCAACTAACCCATACACCGTTCAATTATTGTAATTCATTTGGGCAACAGGTTGCTACTAATGTATAACACAGGTGCTCCGAATGCCAATATTCACTCACTCTTCCTTCCTTCCTTCCTTCCTTCCTTCCTTCCTTCCTTCCTTCCTTCCTTCCTTCCAAGATTTACTTATTTTGGAGAGGTGGGGAAGGACAGAGAGGGAGAGAGAATCTCAAGCAGACGCCCTGATTCGGGGGCTCAATCTCACAACCCCGAGATCATGATCTGAGCTGAAATAAAAAATTGGACACTTAACCAATGGAGCCACCCAGGCACCCCTCCAACTGCCAATATTCTTCCTAGGAACCACTCAAGATTTCAAATTTCAGAAAGTGTCCTTTTCCTCATTAAGTGATGACATATTTTCTTGATATTGTTTCTCTGCACCCATAATTTTGGATACTGTCTGCGGCTGGGAATGAATTTCCTCTTCATTCTCGCTGCTCCCTATGGTTTGGAACCTGCTTCCCTTTTTTCTTTTTGTATTCACTTGGTTCTCTGAACCTAGCATCTTCAATTGTTCCAGATAACAACTTCTACCTTGTAGCTCAAAGTTCCTTTAAACTCCATCCCTAAAGAGCTTCAGATGATATATTTATGGACCAAGAATGGATCTGTCTAGCCAAAGATTGGAATTAAAAAACTCTTGGGCTTTGAACTTTCATAATTATCATGAATTATATAACCCCGATGAAACGTAATTTAGGTATTACCTTTTAGAGACACATGCTCTGAACTCGTCCACATCCCTACACACCTATTAACTCAGTCAAGTTATGTAAGTAAGCTCGTATAAGGAAAATAAATCAAGCCTTTGCATTTCCTGTTCACTGATCTTCCAGTAACATAGTTTCTCGTTAGTTTAAGTTATTCATTCTAAGAAAAGAAAAAAAAATGTATTGGAATGAGAGTACATTCTGATAAAGGTCTCAGGAGAATCAGAGAAAGTTTCTGATAAAGGCTAAGATTTAACTCTACTGAAACATGAAAGTGTAGAAAATTGGAAATAGGATACATGCAATACTTTATGTTCAACTAGATATTGCAAAATTTTGATCAAAACACATTATTTTTATTTTAAAAAAACCTGGATCTAATAGCAGAGGCAGGTCACTCTCACAAAATAATAAAGTGCATATGGAAATATTCTAAGTAAATATATCAAAAAATGTACCTATCATCATTTAACCTGATTCATAAGATAATGTCCTGGTTATCTTATGTATAGAAATTAATAAATATTATCTAAGATTATGTTTTGACAGGAAATTTTTAAGATGCCTTTTATGTGATCACCAATAGCAAGATTATTATATATTCCCCATGATTATATTTTAATCTATTATTCAAAAGCTTCACATTGTTTTTCTCCCCACATGAACCCATTAACTTCTTTCTCATAACTACATCATAGAAGCAAGAGGGATACAGGCAGAAGTAGGTGACTGAGAGTCAGCTGGGAGAAAGTAATATCTTTTTCAGTTCATTGAAGTTTTCTAATTCTAGAATTGATTTCACATTTTAAAGTTCACCTGAAATCAAGCAGAACCAAAACAATTTACAAATATAGAAGCCTAATATTTGCAAACAAGATCTATTTGCTTTGTACATGTAGGCATTCATCCAATTACTCTATCAACAGAGCTTATATACAATACCTGACAAATACTCTTGTTTTTATATAAAATGATTTTATTTTGCCTAAAAACATGTTAGATTATTATGCTTTACACTGCATGTAAATAAGAGAAATAAAGACAATCATTGTTGTAACAGATAAATGCAGTATTTACACAGTATCTTCTACTGGCCTTGCTCTCTATTGTCACTTACAATTACCGTAGCTAGAAGAATAGCCAGTATCTTTACTGAAAGTTCCATCTGCTTCTACAGTGTTTTCTTTAATGTTCTCAATTTATCAAAACATAGCTGAATTCCTCAATCTCAAATTCAATTTAAAGTCCCCCTTTCCATTAGGTATGGATTACACCTGGTTCTCCTGTGGGTTGGAGGCAGAGGGTTGCACTTTTAGTCCCTTTCCCTTTTCTGGGCTTACTGTGCTGAGGCTGTGGTTGGGAAAGAAGAGAAAGGTGTTTTCTCAGTTGACTACCATTGGTGAGCTCCCTGTCCTCTCCCACAGTGGTCATGATTGCTCCTCATCTTGGCATCTCCTCTCCAACACATAGATCTCATTTGGGCAAGATAATTTAATTTTCAACCATTTTGAGTAGGACCCACTTAAAAAGGAAAATTGTATTATCCTTGCCATGTGAAATGGGGTTATTTTCTCTTAGCTCTTTCATACTCCCTTTGCCCCATCCCCATATCCCAGCAGTACACTACCAGTCCTGTGTCTCACTAGAATTTATCTAAAGCTGTTTATAAGTTTTGATTTAATGAAGGAGTGTCAGTCAAATCCTCTTGGAAGGAGTAGGAAGGAACTGATGCCATCCACACACAAATTCTGTTTCTCCAAAACACTACTTCATTTACTCTCTACTCCACCCATCCCTTTTGTTGAGTGAAGTGGCACATTTAATTAAGCCCTTCCAAGTCATAGCTGGACTCCCAGCTATTAGTGCTTTGAAAATTGATTGTGGAACTACTTAACATATTGACAATTTTCAACTAAAATAGGTGCTAGGTATTATGATGCTATCACTATCCACGTCAACTAATAGCAAGGTGAAATTAGTAGTGGTCCAACTGGACTAGAAGATATTTGAAAATACTGATCCCATTGTAGTACTTTTCATACCTATAGCTGTATGTGAAATTTGGACAAACTATATATTGAAAAATGTTTGACAGAAGATAATGGTTTTGAAATCATTTTTAAAGCCATATTTGACTATTGAATATTTGTGCATGAGGTTTTGGGTTTTGTTTTGTTTTTGTTTTTGGAATGGTAGGCCAATAAAACTCTAAACAGCTTTAAAAAATCACAAAAAGATATAAAATTATGAGAAATTTCATAACTACGACATAAGTGGGATGGGGTGTTTTGGAAAGAAATTATTGAAACAAACCAAAATCGTACCATATTCAGTGGTTTGCTTTATTTAATCTGGCTGCTATAGAAAAACAAAGTATAACTACTCATTTGTTAAGTAACCATTTTTAAACACAAATACAGGTACACACTGTATGTAATATAAGAATGGTTATAATCACAGCACAAATGTAAACTTTTATTTTAGGATATATCTGGTATCTTTCAATTGTTCAATATACCATTTAAAGACATTTTTTGTTGCATGCAATAAAACCTATCTCATTATTAAAAACAGAAACAAAATACTTATGCCATCCAAAATAAAGGGAGAACAAATGTAAGATTTAAAAAAAAAAGTAAAATGAGCTCTCATTCATTCGTAGTTGTTAGATAGCCTTGTATGAATGGAATGAACTTAATCATTTCAACAGATGTAGAAAACACTGGACAAAAATCCAACACCCCTTCATGATAAAACACTCAACAGTCTAGTTCTAATCAATAACTTTCTCAAATTGGTGGGCATCTGTGAAAAGCTCACAGCTTACATTATACTAAAGGGCAAAAAAATGGAAAGCTTTCTCCCTAAGATTAGGAAAAGACAAGGATGTTTAGTCTCCCCACTTATGTTCAATCCTGTGTTAGAGGCTGTAATCAGGGGAAAAAGGCAAGAAAATGAAACAAAAGTCAATTGGACTGAAAAAGACAATTAGACATATCTCTAGGGACACGTGGGTGGCTCAGTCAGTTAAGTGTCTGCCTTCAGCTCAGGCATGATCCCAGGGTCCTGGGATCAAATCCTGCATTGGGCTTCCTGCTTGGCAGGGATCCTGCTTCTCCTTCTGCCTGCTTCTCTCTCTGCTTGTGCTCCCTCTCTCCATGATGAATAAATAAAATCTTAAAAAATAAACATATCTCTATTTGAAGATTACATAATCTTTTTTTATAGAAAATATTAATTCCCTAAGAAACTAATAGAGCTAATCCATGCAGCAAGGCTGCAGTGTATAAGAATACACATGAAAAATAATTTTTCTAATAGGAATAATAAAAAAATGAAATTTTAAGGATTTATAAAAGCATTTTAAAAAATTTAAGATTTAGGAATAACTTTAAAGTTTTATTTACTGAAAATAAAAAATAGAGTTAAAAGAAATTAAAGATCTAAATAAATGGCAAGTCACCCCATGATCACAGATTGTAAGAGTTATATTGTTAATATAGAAATACTCCCCAGGGGCGCCTGGGTGGCACAGCGGTTAAGCGTCTGCCTTCGGCTCAGGGCGTGATCCCAGCAATCCAGGATCGAGCCCCACATCAGGCTCTTCCACTATGAGCCTGCTTCTTCCTCTCCCACTCCCCCTGCTTGTGTTCCCTCTCTCACTGGCTGTCTCTATCTCTGTCGAATAAATAAATAAAATCTTAAAAAAAAAAATACTCCCCAGATTGATCTACAGATTCATTGCAATACTTAAGAAAATACAATAGACCTTATGTAGAAATTGACAAGCTGACCCTAAACTTCATATGGAAATACAAGGATTCAGAAGAGTCACAATTTTGAAAAAGAACAAAATTCAAAGACTGCACTTCCTGATTTCAAAACTTACATAGTAATCATTTTTAAACACACACACACATACACAAATATACTTGATAAATTATTAAGTAATGGTAATAGCATATAGCTAAAATACAGATCAATATAGTTGAGCATCTCCAAATATGCCCTTATACTTACTGTCAATTAATTTTGAACAAGGATGTTCAGAACATGAAATGATGGAAAGAATGGTCTTTTTAACAAATGGTGCTGGGGTAACTGTCTACCTACATAGAATATAATGAAGTAGCAACCATACCTCAACGCACATATGCACAAATTCAAAATTGTAGGCATAAATGTAGAAACTAAAACTATATACATCTCAGAAGAAAACACTGGAATAAATCCCTGTACTCTGGGTTAGGCAAAGCTTTCTTAGATGTGATAGCAAAAGGTATAAGCAATGAAAAAATAAATATATTGGAATTGTTCAAAATTAAAAACATATGCCTTAAAGAACATCATCAAAAATATAAGAAGAAAATGCATAAAATGGGGGAAATTGTCTGCAAATTATACATGTGTTAAGGGACTTATATTTAGAATAATATAATTCAATAATAATAATAATAATTCAATAATAAAAGACAAACAATGCAATTAATAAGTTATTTGTGGACAGGTGGGAAAAAGATCTAAAAAGACATTTCTCCTATGAAGATATACAATTGACAAAAAATAATATGAAAAAAATCTCAATCTCTTTATTGAAAGGAACATGCAAATTAAGACCATGATGAGATACCCTTCAGACACATTAGAATGACTACAATTTAAGCCATAAAAACAAGTGTTGATGAGGATGTGGAGATACCAAAACCCTCATACACTACTGGGGGGAATATAAAATGATATAGTCACTTTGAAGAACAGTCTAACAGTCTCTTAAAATTTTAACATAGAGTGTTCCTGTGACCTAGTAATTACTAGGTGTTTACCTCAGGGGTATGAAAACATATGTTCACATAAAAACTTGTACACGGATGTTTACGAGAGCATTATCCATAATGGCCCCACAGAGAAAACAATCTAAACGCCATCAACTGATGAATGGGTTAAAGGTGGTATAACCAGACAAAGGAATATTATTTGGCAGTAAGAAGAAATGGAGTACTGATACGTGCCACAACACAGATAAACCTTGAAAACATAATACTAAGTGAAAGAAGCCAATCATAAATCATGTACTCTATGTTTCCATGTATATAAATTGTTCAGAATAGGAAAATCTATAGATATCCAAAGTAGATTAGTGGTTGTCTGGGTAGGATGGGAGTAAGGAATTATGACTTGGTAAGGGAAAAAGGGGAATAGGGATGGTGAGGGTAAGAATGTTTTAAAATGAGACTCTAGTGAGGTTTGAACAACTCAATGAGTATACAGAAATATCATAAAATTAAATCAAGTGAACTGAAAGCTATATGTATTATTCTCAGTGAAATGTAAAAATATTTAAAAGAATATAATAATAATAATTAATTATAATAATGACACTGCCTGCGTTTCCAGTAAGGCATTGAGAATGCATCAGTCAATCAATGCTTAGGGGTGAGAACAAATTACTGGTGACTATACTTGCATTACTTAAAATGTCTTGCTAAATTTACTATAATTAGCCTGCCTTGTAAAAATTTAATCAAAACATGGTTATCATGAGTCAGAACAGAAAATATTTTAAAAGATAGCTAGGTTGAGTTTCCAGTTATGCATGTAAAGAGCCTGAAAGTCACTACTCCTACCTAATAACACATTAAAAGCTAAACAGACTAAAAAATCAACCATTCTCCTTTCCATAAGAGAGGAGAGGACAAGGGCAGACTGCTGTCCACAAGACTGGAGACAGAAGAGAAAGTTCAGAGAATCATGGCTCACTGGATCCTCTAGAGGCTCACAAGGAGAAAATTCCACGGGAACCAGCACCAGGGCAGGAAAACCTCAACTATAACTGACAAATTTCTGGAGGCTCAGTATAGACAAGTCTGAGAGTTAAATACTCCAGAAGAACCAAGTCCAAGGGGTCCCCACAATACTGAGATTTACCTCTAGGAGTTCAACCAGGTTCTCGTAGTAAATATTATTTAAAAAATCCTCTTCTGGGGCGCCTGGGTGGCTCAGTCGTTAAGCGTCTGCCTTCGGCTCAGGGCGTGATCCCAGCAATCCAGGATCGAGCCCCACATCAGGCTCTTCCACTATGAGCCTGCTTCTTCCTCTCCCACTCCCCATGCTTGTGTTCCCTCTCTCTCGCTGGCTGTCTCTCTGTCACATAAATAAATAAAATCTTTAAAAAAAAAAAATCCTCTTCTGCTTTCAGTACGGGGAGGGGAAAAGGAACTATTTTGAAACACCCAGAGTACTCTTTTTCTTAAAAAAAGACCTGTCCTTGGGGTGAGCTAGTTAGCCAAAGCTTAACCTGCTAGGTTGTTGTCAGAGCTTAATTCACCTGGGAGAAGGTAAATACCAACTCCACCTGGCTCTAGCCTTCAAAGTAGACAAAAATACCAAACTCTAGCTCCCTCTAGGGGGCCAACATTAGTGATTCTGTCCCATAAAAGTGGGGGAGGGGTGACTGGAAAAAACAAAGATCACAGTGCTGTGGCACAGCCTCACTAAAAGCTTGAGATCTGTCATAGGACCGTAGAATACTTCCCCTCCCCAAAACCTAACTGCCATAAAACTAAAGGCCTATTTACAGCAATATCTTTTACTGAGTACATCTTGTCTGATTATCAAAGAAAAAAAATTATAAGCATATCAAAAGGGAAAAAAATAATTTAGAGACAGAGCAATTCTCAGAAATAGACATGGCAGTAGCGTTGTAATTAGAAGACCAAGAATTTAAAACAACTATGATTACTATGCTAAGAGCTCTGATGGATAGACAACATGCAAGGACAAATGGAAAATGTAAGTAGAGAGATGGAAATCCTAAGAAAGAACAAAAAGAAATGCCGGAGAATAAAAAAACAAACAACACTGCAGCAGAAATAAAGAATGCTTCTGATGGGCACATTCATAGACTAGGCAAAGCGGAGAAAAGAAATTCTGAGCTAAAGGATATATCAATAGTATTCTAGGAAACTGAAAGCAAAGAGGACAAAGACTGAAAAAAGGAACAAACAAGCAGAATATCCAGGGACCATGGAACAGCTAAGGTATTACTTATGCTATCACATATATAATAGGAATACCAGAAGGAAAACAACAACGAAATATTTGAAACAATAAAGACTGAGAATTTTCCCAAGTTTAATGTCAGACACCAAAGCAGGTCCAGGAAGCTCAGAGAAAACAAAAATGACAAAGAAAAAAAAAAAACCTCCAAAAAAAAAAAGTAATAATAAATAACCCTGATACCTATGCATACATTTTCAAATTACAGAATATCAAAGATAAAGAAAAATCCTAAAAGAAACCAAACTTAGACATCTTACAACAAAGAAATATATCTGATTTCTCCTCAGAAACCATGCAAGCAAGAAGAGCATGGAGTGAAATATTTAAAATGATGATTTTAAAATATTTAAAATGATGAGAGTAAAACAAATCCTAGAACTCTGTAACATGTGAAATCCTCCTCCAAAAGTGAGAGAGCTATAGAGACTTTCTGAGACTAACAATAATTGAGGGAATTTGTTTTCAGCAGACCTTGTAAGAAATGTTAAAAATTTCTTTAGAGAGCAAGAAAATAACATGAAGAGAAACTCAGATCTATACGTGGAAAGGAGGAACAGTGAAGAAGTAACAAGTGAAGGCAAAATCAAAACTTCTTTTTCTAACTTAAGTGTCAAACTATGTGCGTCAAAAACTAATTAGATTTCAGAGTGAAATAAATGAATCTACTATCATAGTCAGAGAATTCAATAGCCCTCTGCTAGAAATGGGCAGATCCAGGAGGCAGAAAATTAATAAGGACGTAGTTGAACTCCACAATACCATCAGTCAACTGGATATAATGGACATCAATAGACTTTATCCAATGACAAAATGGGCCTTCTTCTCAAACTCACATGGAACTTTCACCAAGATAGACCACATTCTGGGCCATAAAACACACCTTAACAAATTCGAAAAAATAGAAAGTATATACATCATGTGCTCTTAGACTGCAGTGGAATTAAACTAAAAATTAATAACAAAGACAATTAGGAAATCTCCAAATATGTGGAGATAAAATTCATTTCTAAATAATACATAAATTAAAGAAATCTCAAATGAAATTTAAAAATACTTTGAGCTAAATAAAAATAATAGCACAACTTACCAAAATTTGTGGGATGCAGTGAAAGTAGGGACATTTATAGCATTGCAATTTTACATTAGAAAAGAAGAAAGATCTAAAAATCAATCAACTAAGTTTACTTCTTAGGAAACTAGAAAAAAAATCCAAGGTAAGAAGAAAATAAATAGAATAGAAATCAATGAAATTGAAAACAGTAAATCAATGGAGAAAAATGAATGGAAACAGAAGCTGGTTCTTAAAAAAGAACAGTAAAACGAATAAGCCTCTATTTAGGTTAACTAAGAAAAAAAAGAGAATACACAAATTGCTAATATCATAAATAAAAGTAGAGACATCACTACAGATCCTCTGGACATTAGAAGAACAATAAAATAACATTATGAACAACTCCGTGTCCACAAATGTGACAACCTAGATGAAATACAATTCCTTGAAAGTCACAATCTGCCAAGACCCACACAAGAACAAATAGGCAATCTGAAGAGGGCTATAACTATTAAAGAAATTGAATCAATAATTCATAACCTTCCAGAAAGCCCAGATGGGCTCGCTGCGAATTCCACCAAATATTTAAGAAAGAGCTATCAGTTCTCTACAATCTTTTTTCAGAGGATAGAAGCAGAGAGAATACTTCCTAATTAATTCTATGAGGCCAGTGTTACCCTAATACCAAAATCAGACACAAACATGACAAGAAAAGTACAGGGCAAAATCTCTCATGAGCACAGACGTAAAAATCTTCAACAAAATAGCCAATCAAATGCAGTAATGTATAAAAATCATTATATACTGCAACCAAGTGGAATTTATCCCAGGTATGCAAGACGGGTTCAACATTTAAAAATCAATTATTCCAGGGGCTCCTGGGTGACTCAGTCGGTTGGGTAGCTGCCTTCAGCTCAGGTCATGATCTCAGGGTCCTAGGATCGAGCCCCACGTCTGGCTTTCTACTTTGCAGGAAGCCTGCTTCTCTCTCTGCCTGCCACTCCCCGCCCCCCACCTACCACCCCCCCTGCTTATGTCTCTCTCTCTCTAATGAATAAATAAAAAAATTCAAAATCAAAATCAATTATTCCATAACATCAAGAGGCTAAAAGAGAAAAATTATATGATCATATCAATAGATGCAGTAAAAGGCATTTGACAAAACCAGTCAAACTAGGGATAGAGGAAAACTTAAACTACTTGAGAAAGAATATCCACAAGAATCCTACAGTTAATATTATACTTAGTAGTGAGAAACTCCAATCTTTCCTACTAAGATCAGAAACAAGGCAAGGAAGTCCACTCTTATCTCTCTTTTTCAAAAAAGTCATACTGGGAAGTTCTAGCTAAAGCAATAAGAAATACAAGAGAAGAAAGAAACACAATTTCCTTGTTTGCAGATGACATGATAACCTACATAGAAAATCTGAAGGAATGGACCAAAAAAAGGTCTGGTGATAATAAGCAAGTATAGCAAGTTTGCAGGATACAAAGTTAATATATAAAAGCCAATCATTTTCCTATATATTAGCAAGGGTTGAGCAAAATCTGAAATAAAACATATTGTCATTTACATTAGCATCCAAAATATTTGAAATATGTAGGAATACACTTAATGAAACATATATATACACACACACACACACACATATATATATGAACTATATCAGGAAAACTACACATCTCTAATGAATGAAATCAAAGAAATAAATGAAGAAATATTCCATGTTCATGGATAGGGAAACTCAGTATTATCAAAATGTCATTTATTCCCAACTTGATCTACACATTCAATGCAATCACATTCAAAATCCTAGAAAATTATTTTTGTGGATATCAACAATTGATTATAAAATTTATATGCAGAGACAAAAGATCCAGAATATTCAAACCATATTGAAGGAAAACCACCAAATCAAAGGACTAACACTCTCTGACCTCAAGACTTAACTATAAAGCTACCATAATCAAGATGGTGTGGTACAGTGAAAGAATAGACAAAAAGATCATTGTAACAGAATAGAAAGCCCAAAATGTACCCAAATAAATCTAGTTAACTGATCTTTAAGAAAAGGAACAAAGGCAATACAATGGAGCAAAGAGTCTCTTCAGCAAATGGTGCAGGAACAACTGTATATGTTATTTCAAAAGGATGAATCTAGACACAGACTTTACACTTTTCACAAAAATTAACCCAATATGGGTCACAGACCTACATGTAGAAGGCAAAACTGTAAAAGTCCTAGAAGAAAGCCTAAATGATTTTGGGTATATTGGTAACATTTTAGATACAACACCAAAGGCACAATCCATAAAAGAACTGATAAGCTGGACTTCATTAAAATTAAAAACTTCTGCTATCCAAAGTCCATGTGAAGAGAATGAGAAATAAAGTCACAGACTGGGAGGACATTTGTAAGAGATATATCTAAGGATAGTTATCCAAAATAAGGATATCAAAGGACAAAGAATTCTTAAGATCCAACAATAAGAAAACAAACAACTGGACTAAAAATAGGCCTCACCAAAGAAGATATTCAGATGGTAAATAAACATTAAAAGATGCTTCACATGAACTGTCATCCAGAAAATGGAAATTAAAACTATAAGATACCATTCCACACCCATTAGAATGACTCCTAACTAGACCACATCAAAACTATGCAGCCATTTTGGAAGACAGTGACATTTTCTTACAAAACTAGACATTCTCTTATAGTATGACCCTGCAATC
This sequence comes from Ursus americanus, assembly GCF_024610735.1. NCBI lineage: Eukaryota > Metazoa > Chordata > Mammalia > Carnivora > Ursidae > Ursus > Ursus americanus. The sequence continues at coordinate 10,744,508 of NC_142145.1, read as the reverse complement.
AAATTCTTTGGTATCGACCCAGAGAATCTGAAAACATGTCCAAACAAAAAACTGCACATGGATATTTATAGCAGTTTTATTCATACTTGCCAAAACTTGGAAGCAACCAAATACCCTTCAGTAGGTGAATGGATAAACAATGGTATATCATACAATGGAATAGTATTTATCACTAAAAAGAAATGAACCATCAAACCATGAGAAGATATGGAAGAATTTCAAAAGTGAAAAAAGTCAATCTGACAATGTTGCATACCGTATGATTCCCACTATAGGACATTCTGAAAAAGGCAAAACTATAGACAGGAAATTGATCTGAGATTGTCAGGCACCAGTAAAATGGGAGAATAAAGAGGTGGAACACAGAGGCTTTTTCAGGCAGTGAAACTACTGCATATAATAATATATTGGTGGATACATGTCATTATATATATATTTTTAAACTTATGGAATGTACAACAGAAGTGAACTCTAATGTAAGCTATAAACTTTGTTTTGATTATAAGTCAATTTAGATTTATTAATCGTAACAAATGTACCACTCTGATGAGTGATGTTGTTAGTGGAGAAGGCTGTGCATGCATTGGGACAGAGGCTGTATATAAACTCTCTGTATCTTACCCTCCATTTACTTTGAACCTCAAGCTGATCTAAAAAAATATATATCAATTAAAAAAAGAAACAAAAGTAGACTGAATGCTGAATGTACCTTTCCATTTAAAGCCATAATATCTGAGAATGATTTTAGGAGCTAAAATCTGTTTACTCAACTTCTGGTAGGAAATCTTGGGACATAAGTATGGTTTGAGTAAAGTAGATTTGGGTTGATATACAAAACTTGTCAGGATGCTAGATATCTGGCTCAACATCCAACTTGGAATAGGGCTGTGCAATTCCCCGAATTGAAACTCAGAGTATAAAATATGAAGAGTATGAAGATGCAGGGGTACAAGGAACTCAGATGGAGATGAAGTCGCAAGTTAGAATGTGTGACTAGAGAAAATATCCTGTGGTCCTTGAATTTGACTGAATGTATAATTAGAATAGATACATGAACTGGGCACTCTGGCCTTACTCTTTTCACAAGGAATATTAACTAACACCACTTCTCTCCAGTTTTAACTACCCGTCATAAATAGGAATCTTTTGAATTACCCAATCTTTCCTAAGTAGTCAATTTTAAGCAATATTTAAACAATGCGTAATTGGTATAAGACAAATGTAAGATATTTCTTCTGATTATGGCAGTGCATGAATTAGAAGTTTGGATTGTAAAAACTTTTTTTTTTTTTTTAGCAGTCTTGTCTGGGTAGTTTATAAAGCATAGAGTTCATGTATACTAATAATAAACTATCAAACACTAAACAAGATATTTCCCCCAGTTACCTCAGCTGTACATAATATGGGAAAGCCGATGTAGGAGGTGCAACAGGCCAAGGAAAACTTGTATGCCATTAGAGTCCTGTTTAAGTTCTTCTGTCCCACAGTAATTCTGCAGTCCAGCCAGAACAATTTGCATTTCGGTGACTTGGGTTCTTGGTATGTATTTATTCTAAGAACACAAGGATATCTGAATTTGCTGCCCTGTTGCCGTAATCTAGTAAGGCATGACTTGCGCTTGACAATCAGGAGTCGTCTGTTGGAGCAGTACACTGATGTCATGATAACGGACCCAGAGAAAGGAGCCCAAAGGTGTTGAGGGCTCTAGTCATCCATATGAAAAATAGAAGCTCTCTGATAAATACAACTTTAATTCAAGGCTATCTCAGCCTGTGAAATTCCCAGAACAACCATGGACATTCTTCAAATTCTGAGAAATAAGTTCTCTCTCACTGACCCTGTCACTAAGCAACAGTCTTAGACACTAGCAGGCTTTTCAGACTTTGAGAAAACCACATTGCTTATTTAGGAATTTTGTTGATTCTTATTCCCAAGGTACAATAAGGTGCCTGAAAGTCAATGGAGGCTGAACTGAAAAAGTCTTAAGTTCTACAAAGGATGATGGCTCAGTTCAGCTAGGTTCCTACGAACTGACTGCTCACATGGCATTAGTAGCATATGCAAAATGAATCTAGATAGCCTGGTGTCTTACACAGAACTCAAATAAGGCTACTAGCAGGAAATTCTTGGGGGTTGCACTCAAAGACCGCCGAAGGTAGCTCCTCGGTATAGCTCAAGTGATAAACAACTGCCAGCTTCTTTCTGGGGGTTGTTGACACTCCTGACACTGCCGATGTGGGCAGGTTTCTCATGACTGGCACAATCATGTAACCCTCCAAAGACCACACTTCTTTTATTCTCTGTGGTCTAAAAGCCATGCATGGTTTTTCCATGTGGGATTCTGGATTGAGAATACACCATCATATATAAATCAGCAATATGCCATGAAGTAGGTAACCGATGAGAGAAGGAGAGAGCAAGCGAGCACAGAGTGTAGGGTAGTAGAGAGGAATCTGCCTCAAGCTGAGGAGTGTCTGAGTTTTTATAGAACCTTAAGCCATAACCAATTGTCTCCCTATAAGGTCAGGCAAATGAGTCTGACCTTATAGACAATAAAACAACATTTTTGGTGCACTCAGTTATGGAAACTTCTATGGGAATTTGGAATATTAAAGTGAGTCATGAGTGTAGTCACCTTAAAACCAAGTTTCCAGTTCAGAAAGGGATTGGAATGGGAAAACATTAGTTATGTAGACTCGGATATGAAATACATAGGCATGAGTGGTCAGCCAAGAGCAAGTGGTTTGAGCGACAATACATCCCCTCTCCCATCTACTGTAACCACTAATGTAATAAAAAACCTCCCTCAGCATCGGTAGGAAAAGGAAGCATTTGCAAATCACTTTAGATAAAATTCCCTGAGGACATCAACCAATGGAGAGATGACAAATGGATTATATTTAAGCTCTACCGGAAGCCCCCCAGGAGGCTGGCTGCTATCAGGTATAACTGGGATTAAGATTTATTTTATCCTAGGTTTTGCTTAGTCTTTATTAAAAGCAAATTTAAATAATGCAATTAAAAAGTGATTTCTCTATAAATTTGAACCACCTGGATATATTTCTTCTGATTAAGTTATCTACTTTATTGCTAATGATTTATGAAAATGAACAACAAAAAAAAAACCCACATACTATTTTGTGGAAATACACATTTCTTATTAACCATCAGAACAGTGTCCTCAGTGAAATTTAGAAAGGGCAGATGAAATATTTGTCACACAAACAGATGATGCATCAGATTAAAAGTCTGGCTTTCACAGTGTGTCCCTAGATTGAACATGAATGTAATGAAGATGAGGATTCTGTTGGAAATTTTTCTGGGATTAGGAGGTAGAAATGAGGTGGTAGGAAAATGATGAAATTACATATGTTTCTGGTTTTGACACATCACCACATTTTTATTTCATAGTTTCCTTCGTGACGGTCTAAGGCCCAGGTTTAAATCTGTGTGTGCCCAAAGAAGGAAATATAAATGCACACAACACAAATTTGACATTAAATGTAACAGCACATATTTCTAATGGTACTTTAGGGTGCATGTTAAATCAGGAGTAACTATGGCAAGAGCAACCATACACACATTCACTCACACAAGTTCAAAATGACCATTAGCAAAATATGCTTAGAATTGAAAAAAACATTAAATGTAAAAGGTTTCATAATTAGGAACACAGACTTTATAGTCAGCCCTGGATTCAAATCAATCTTAATTTCTCTTCCCATTTGTGTCTCACTAAGCCTCGATTTATTTACAACCTCTCCCCATCTTACAGGAACAGAAACAAAGTGTTTATGGACTGACCAACACCACCAGCTCAATGAGTGACGTTAGAGGATAGTCTCTGGGCTCTGATCCTGTGTTTTTAGAAGGTAACAGTAGCTCCTTGCTCATATGTTCCTATGGGGCCACTTCTCTTAGGATGGTCCATACTACTGTGTCTCTCACATGCTTTTCTCATATCTGAATGGTCATCTGGCTGTGGAATGATGTGACTGTCTCTTTCCATGCACCCCCTTTGCCAAGTAGTCTCTACCTCCTTCCCACCCTAACTCTACCCCACTACTGAACATGAGATCCTGTGAGAAGGGACAGAACCTACAGACTTTATAATTTGAGTCTCCTCCTCATGCCTGTTGAAGTGATGAACTTGGCGTGGTGCCCAAAGCCCAACCTTGTGGTCAGGCCACTGTGCCCTTGGAGTGAGACATTTCTGTCCGCTCTCTGCAGATGCACATGTGGACATCTGTGTTCCCAAGAACCATTTATATATCACCACAGTCAAAATTCAGTGACTTAAAGTTGCTAGCTAGCCATATCATCCTACTGTTCTTGAGTTCACAGAGATCCCAGAGTTTGGCAGAGAAGTTGTCAAGCTCCTGTAAGCAGGAAATAGTTGTTCTCAGAAAAGGGAATGGTGGTGTTGCATCTTGGAGCAGCCAGGCAAGTTGGCCATTTTGTTCATTCAAATCCCAAATTTTGATCTGGGAGTCTGTCAGAAAAGAGTGCGCACAAGTGAGAGAGCAGCCAGTGGTCTCCTCTGTCACCTTGGTGAGAAGGTGCCCTGTCTGGGGGTCACGGATGGCTCAGGGCTGGCGGCAAGAGGAGCTCAGGAGATAGTTACCTTTGGTATGGAGTCTGAGACCTGTCACGGTGTTCTCCTGAGCCAAATGACTTGTGTAAGAGGCATTTAGGGCAAACCAAATTCTGAAAGTGGCATCTGGGGAGGCAGAGACAGCTGGAAAGTCAAAAGGATCCCATTGGTGACTTTTTTGGTACAGCCTTTGAGGCTGGCCAGGAAGTGCTCAAAACTCTTGCCAAAGCAGCAATGTTTACATCCAGTGAGAGTCTTGGTGAAGGGGCAAAAGTCCAGGGTGGGGACACCTGGAATGCTGACACTGTACAACCCCATATGGATGCCATCTGCCAGTGTTGGCTGAGCCTTCCTAGCTTCACCAGAGCCTCATGCATCTTTGCCACCTTTTCTTACTCTGTGGCTAGCCCAGTGGACGTATGAAGCTTCTGGATAATCTAAGGGTCATTTCTGTCAGCTCACCCAGGCCAATGCCTGCCACAAGACATAAGAATTGCTGTAAAAGGAAGATTAACAACTCGAATGCATCTAGAACACTTCCTTGAGTGTAGAAATTACTCTCTCTATTCATGAGTGAAGAAGACAATAATGATTCATGGATTTTCATCAGTGTATGCACAAAATATTTAATGTCTGTGTTTGTTTATGTGTGTGACTACACACACCCCAAAACCAACACGTGTGAAATAATTATTCCCTAGAACCAACAAAGTCATTGAGATTTGTCATTACGTCATTATTTTGCAGATAAAGTAACTGAGGCTTAGTTTACCCAAGGACATGAAGTCAGTGAGGGCAAATTATATTCAAATACACATTTGTTTGAAACAATATCTGCTTTCAGTTACATTTTCCCATTATTCCACCTGAAGAAATACAAAACACACTTACACACTCCTGTGCATTCCAGACTTTTAAAAGGCCTCTGGTTAAATATGGTGAAAGATGATGAAAGATGAAGCGAATGAAAGAGGATTTGGCAGGGAACAGCTCAAATAAAAGAGTATTTGCATTACAGATTATCAGATGCACAAGGTGAAAACAATTTAGCATGATTTAGGAAGAGGGCTCAACACAGAACACCTTGTTCTTAACCAAATCCTACTACTTCCATTCGTCCAGATGGCAAAAGAAACTTGAGTAAGCGGTAGTCACCTCTAAGCTCTGCATCCTCTCAAATCAAAGAAAAAACGTATCAACAGATAGAAATAACAAAACCCCGAAGTTAGAGTTACTGCTTAGGAACTCTTATTTCTGGAAGCACTGCTTCAAACAACAATCTTTGTATAGCTCTGGCATTGACTGCATTTGCACACACAATGTCTGCACAGTTTGTTCCACTTGCTCCCCTACTCTCTCTGGGTGACATGGGATTTTGCTCTTCTTCTCTCTACCCCACCCTCATGCTCCTTTTTCACATATTCTTGTGTATTTGTTGATCAGTTCTATCATACATCAGCAATACCTTTCAGTTTGCTAGATGGGTGTATTCAGCAAGAGCTCAATTTTCTCTTCACTAAGATAAACATTCTGTATGTTCACTTGCCTTTCATTTTTTACCTTAGTATTTCTTACTATCTCAACAATATTGCTGTGCAAATGAACTATTCTTATTGTTTAAGCCTCTATATTGGCTCTTGATATGACCTTTATATGGCCCTTTGCTTGTGAGTACGACTTTGCTATCCCTTTGCAACACACAGAGAAAGTCTTCTGAAATGTTTCTTAACCTACAGGCTACATGTTTCACTCTTGCCTTTCCTTAAAGCCATCTATTCAAAAAAAATTTTTTTACAGCATTGTTTTACAACTGAATGGTTGTAAAAAATGATGATATCTCATCCCTTCTCAGTATTTCAGTTAATAGGAGTAGGAGGCTGGAAATAGCATTTCTGCTAGTTTATGCTGATAAATTTGAGAATCACTGACAATGTGTTTTGTCTCCAATTCCCGATAATTCCAGGTAAGATTTTGGTATAAATCTCTAGTAAGTGTCTTCTTCAAAGGGAGAAAGAGGGGGAAGGGTAAAGAGATTTCAGAGGGACTAGACATTTATTGAACAGCTAATATGTCTAGATCCCTAGACTCATCCATCACTTTTAAATATGTTCTATCATTTAGAGACTTTTGAAGTTCTCATCCCTATTTCTCAGTCTCACTTGCCTTGCTTTTTGGTAGCATTTGACAGGTTTAATCAACATCTTAGAGAAGGAATACTGTGTAGTGTTTACTACTATGGACTCCAGAGCCAGAGCGTGTGACTTTCGATCTTAACTTCCTCTTTGCCAGCTGAGTGACTTTGGACAGGTTACTTGAACTCTTCATGCCTTAGTTTCTCCGTTTATAAAATAGTTATGACAATATCACCTATCTAATAGAGATGTCTGGAGCCTTCAATGAGTTGGAAAATGGAGAGTATTTAGAACAGTTCCTGGCTCCATTGCCAGGACTCAGTGTATGTTAGCCTTTGTTTTCCTTAAACTCAGTTCATGTGGATTCTGGGAATTAAAAAAAAATTCTAACCTCACAGTGTTGGAATTTTTATATTTCAAAGTTTAGAGTATGCAAAACAGATTAGCATTAGTTTGTGATTTCATAGGAGTTTGTGCTACATCGTTAGGGATTCTTAAAGGTCTATAGATATCCATCTTTGTCAGAGTCATAAATTATGTTTTCATAAGTTGTCTTTTGGATTTGGCTTATGAGTCACTCATTGTTTTCATTATGGTTTAGTCTTGTATGGTCATGAGGCTTAAGGGCTGATGGCAGTGAAACGGTCTCCTCAGTAATGACTGCAGTGATTGCAGTTGTAAGATTCACGTTTGTGTAGGGCTTTGTATTTAGAGTCCTTTCACATATATCACCTCCTTTGATGCTTATAACAACTTTAAAAAAGAAAAATAGGAAAATCAACCCCCCCCTTTTTTTTTTTTACAGATAAAAGATGCCAGTTCAGGGAGGCTGATTTGTGAGAAGTCATACAAATGAAATGGGGAAGAGCACATTTCTTTGTGTGGCTCAGAAACATTCTGAGCTCTTGAGGCTGATACTGTGCTCCTCCTGGGGATTTCCTTTTAATGTTTCTTTCAGTGAAGATGATTTGCATGGCCAGGTACAGCGGCACAGAGTTCAAAGCTAGCTGAACTACAGTAAGTGACCACTCTCTAACTATAGAGAGAGATATACATACTTTTTACAAATAAAGTTGACTGGTCTTTTACAGATTCAAATCAACAGTAGGCAGAAATAAAGTCTGATCTGATGTTAGGTCAGTAAAGGAAAGTTCACCCGAGCGGACTTAGTCTCAAACTCAAGAGGCAGTGCCCCATAGGCAGGAGGGGCATTGAGTAAATCTATTAATTTTGCTTTATTCAAACTCTTTTCATGACCATCCAGCTTTCTTGAACATGGCTATTGTTTCTTACAAAGTGAAATTGAATATGAAGGTTAAAAAAAGAATTCCCTGGTGAAGTGTTTCAAAGCACAAACCATGCTGATAACAATTCAGTGCCCTCATCTCAGTACATGAAGAAGAACATTTGCATATATACAGCATGGTTTCTGGTAGAGCTCTACTTAGAATTTTTGAAATTTGAGCCTAAATTGCAAACACATTTTATATTTGCTCATTTGGTGAGGAAAGCAAGTTATTTGTCACTTTCAGTGTTTATTTTTTCCCACCATGTTATTGTTCATGTTGCTTCACATGATCTCTGCAGAATTCTGGAGTCCCCATGGGGTGGAATATCATTTTGAGATAGATAATTATTTTTTGGTGTGGGGAAAGCAGATTGATGAGTAAAATATGATCATTATCTTTTTTGGCCATGGTGTGTGTGTGTGTGTGCGCGCGCGCGTGTGTGTAGTTTTCCACACACAACAAATACATTAAATTTAAAATAATGAAGTTTTTAAAAATGAAGAATACGCTTTTCAAAAACAAATATTAATACTAGAAAGTCAAAAATTCCTTCATGGTATTATTTTCCATATTGATCCTTAAGCATTATGAGTTAACTTATGAACACTTACTGTTTTAAGGAGAAATCAATTATTTTGAAGCATATAAGGATAAGTAAAGATTTCTCTACTGAATTTGATTTTTCCTTCCGCCAATTAGCTATCTTGTTGCCTGATGGCAATAATATACATTCACTCCCTTTTACTTTCATACCACGTAGAATTAAACACATAAAATTCTTTCATTATTTATTTTCCACTTTCCAACTTTACAAATGTCCTAACATTTTAATTTTTTTTAAATGGCTTATTATTTTGTTACATCTCCTGCAGCTAGTCTTCCTTAGTTTCTTTTTTTCCTTTCTCTTAGCTCCCTTCTCCTCCCCAAAGTAAAAATGTAAAAAAGTTTCAAACAATATACCAGCATCTATGGCAAAAGTGAACCTCACTTCACTGACAAAACCTTCGATTTCATGCTCACAGCTTAAGAAATCATATCTTTAAAAGACTGGTTGACTTTTGTTCAGCCTGCCTTGATTCTCCTTATTGAGCAAGCACTGCATGATTTCCTTGAGTAGTATGTAGTGTTTAGTATGTGTGTGAGGGTAGACCCCTCTTCCTGATACCATAATTGGTCAATTTACAAAATCACAATTTATGTTATAAATATAAATACAATAAAGACACAGCATACTGAAATCTATCTCTCCAATATTTATCTCCACCCTATTATTTGGCTCAGGAGGACATTAACAAAACTGTATGAGATAAGCTCACACACTGTTGTTGAAAAATTGACCCTGCGGTCACAGGCACAGAAAACTCAACAATTCTCTTAATTTATCAACAATAACTTTAAGCAAATCTTTATCCATCTCTGAGGCCAATGGAGCTTCTGATTAGCATGTCAATAGCTGTGTTTTCCCTTCATTGAAGGATTACATCACCCACTGCAGCCAGCCTAAGTACCTTTAAGTAAAGGTCTAAACCAATTTAAATCTCTGCTGACCTATTATTTCCCATAAATTGAAATTTTTTCTCTTAATAGGTTCAAAATATATATCTCTTAAAATTTTATGAAGCAGAAGTGGGGTCTGCATTGGCAATCTGATCAAAGACTTTCCTTTTGCACTGCCAATAACTGTGGAAGATTATAGTGCCTAGATGCAATTTCTATGTTCATGTATGTTGGCAGATTGAATTAATGTTAAAATATTATTTAAATCATAATATTTGCTATTGAAAAACAGATTTAAGCTAGGAGTCTTGTCCAAATTTATTTTTGTTTTCCACTCATTGAAATGGCAGTTCTCAAAAATAACAGTCAACACAAAAATAAAATATATCGCATAGTTGGCTGATGTCTGGCAGCCAGATGACAAAGCTCAGTGATTATACTGGGGCTTTAATTTTGACAATTTTGCAATGTCTTCTGTAATTACTGAGACTCAAACACTATTTTACTCAGCATGTAATGAAGTAGAAGAGCTTAATTTATTAGAGATTAATGAAGTCTCAGGAAACATTAAACTGAACTCTTAAATATAGTTTATTGGTCAGGGTGTGATGCTATTTGGTTTATTCTTTAAGGAAGAAATAAATAAAATATACTTTCTAACAAATTACTACAACACTGAAATGGTAAAAACTTAAAGTTCAAGAATAAATAATTTCTAGAAGTTCTAATGACTTTCAATTTAACTTGGAACCACTATTACAGACATGTTTTAATAATCAAATTAGCCCAGAATCATCAGACTGGAATCATCTGAAGCATCGATTTTACATGCAGTGTTATTTATAAAGGTCACTAAGAAGGAAAACAAGCTAAAAATCACCTATTTTGGCATCTCCATAGGACACTATGGATGTATGTAAGAGTATTTTTGTTTTTTTGTGTGTCTGTGTCTTCAGGGAAGTAAATTGTGAAATGGTCTTTGTTAAAGTATTCCACAACGTATGTTCCATAAGTCAAGAAGTTTTAAATTGAAAATAAATGTTATTTGCTAAATTTACTTTTTTAAAAATTCTTGATGAAAATTGAGAGTTGGCTGTGTGTAGTATCATTCAATTTATAGGTTATCTTTATTTTCCTGAGTTCAAAATTTCCTGTTTTTCCCCCAAATATTTTCATCACTATTTTTTTCTCCTTTGGATCATATCTAAATTTTCCATCTCTCTCCATGACAGTCGAGAAATTATGCACAGAAAAGGATTATCTCACCTTGCAAAATGTCCTCATCTTGACAACCATACCCCTGACCAGCCAAAATAGCTGATTTACTAAGATTCCTAAGTATTATCATATGAGTTGATATCTAGTCTGGGATTTTCCCATTATTATCAGTATGATCAGTGGAAATCCTTAAAGGCAGGCTTGGGACCGATTTTGAAACTGTGTGAAGGGAGGCAGTATCATTTCCTGAGCAACAACGGCAGTCAGAGGTCTGTCATAGATACAAGGGATATTTATACCTAAGCAAACTATGACAGAACTGAACACTAGGAGAGCAGAGCACAGAGATCCAGCCACTACCAAGCCAGATATGGGACTGTACAATCAGTTGGCAGTTGCATTAAATGCAATTTAAGGTTGTTTTCAACGCCAACATTTTATTATTCTAAATAATGCAATACTGTGACTGATATCTGTAAGTTCAAGGACCAGAACTGGCATAAGGCCAAAACCATGTGCTTGGCATGCAAAGTGAAAGGTGGTGGTTAGGTGCATATGTCAGGATGAGACACCCTGGTAGTTTGGGTCAAGGTCTTTGGGGAAGTGAAGGAGAGATAAGGAGCACTGAGAGACTCACTAATATTGGGTATGATATGGGTAAATATGATGGAACCAGATTATCATTTTTCACCCTCTTTAAAACAAGCCAATTACGTTTTGTTTCCACAGCCCACGAGATTTTAGTTAAAATATCATTTGTAAGAGAAAATTATCTAAGTTATTGACATAAATTTTTAAAGGGCAGCCATGCAATAAACAACTTTCTTTTAACTCTGTTTTTGTGGCCTGTTTTGAAAAATAATCTAAGAATATCATTAGCACTTTTCATTTCTAAGAGCATATCACCCTAAATCAAATTGCACCAATTTTTTGTTAAATCAGGACCATTCTCTATATAAAAATCTATAGGCACATAAAAAGTCATCCTTCTCTGCGCTTCCCTTCATTATATTATCTACTGTCGTGAGTGAATATAATGCAATCAGGGTTGTAACTGTGATCCTCCACCCTGCGTTACCGTGGAAATGGCCATATTGCCATGTACGAGAATCCCTTCTACGAAATCAAGCCACATTGCTCATCAGAATTCTCTCACAACAACAGAGATTATGAATGAAGATGGAGGGACAGCCTTTAAGTGCTCTGTGGTTAAATCTGCTCACAGGAAACCTGTCAGACTCCTGGCAGTGTCTGGGGATGTCCATATTAATATGATTTTTTTCCCCCTCACATATCATGGTACCTATTCAGATGAGTGTGAAATATGTTAAATTTCCCATGATGTCCCAAACATACACAACAATGACGAAAATCCTAGTCCTTCATTTTGATGAGCATGGCTTCACAGAAGCTCTTCCAGATTTTCTCCCTGCTGCTGCTGCTGCTGCGTGCTAAGGGCATTGTTTGGTAATGGAGGGAATGCATTAAATAGGAGACAAGCATCAGGGAAAATTTCAGCCTGTCACACTGAGCTCATTTTGACCCACTATACTTTCCCTCTGCATGAGAAAGGTACTTCTCAACCAAGGAACCCCAAAAGCCCATTTAATAATTACTCTGATGTGTATACATTTCACCATTTACCTCTGCATGTGACCACTACCTTAAAATCATGAAGAGCTATTTTAGATTGAAAGACATATGGGACTGTTCCATTAAGAAGAATATGGCAAATTTTCTCCCTGTAAGAAACTGGAGGTATTACCCAAGGCCTACTTTTAGCAGCTGTGGTTGCAGACATTACTTTTAAAGAGTACTTGGTTTCAGCTGGATATGACCAAAGGAAATGCTTTTAAAATCAAGTAAACAACAGGGTATAGAAATGTTGCCATCTGATAGATCTTGACGCTTTGAAATTTTAAAACCTGGTAACATTTTCTTTCTTTCTTTCTTTTTTTTTTTTTTTATAATTTTTTTTTTAAAGATTTTATTTATTTATTTGACAGAGAGAGAGATAGCGAGAGAGGGAACACACGCAGGAGGAGAGGGAGAGGAAAATGCAGGCTCCCAGTGGAGCAGGGAGCCCCACGCAGGGCTCTATCCCAGGACCCTGGGATCAGGCCCAGAGCTGAAGGCGGACGCTTAACAACTGAGCCACCCAGGTGCCCCTAAAACCTGGTAACATTTTCAGTGCTGATGAAAACAGTCTTTTATAACCAGGTGGCAGGAAGAATTTCACATCCCAGATTGAAATTTTTAAGAGGTCAAATACAATGTCACAGATATGAAAGGGATACAAAATTTGACCAAATTGGGAAATCTAATCAATCTAGATTGTTTCTCAAATATAAATTATTTTCGGGGCGCCTCGGTGGCTCAGTTAAAACGTCCGACTCATTTCAGCTCAGGTCATGATCTCAGGGTCCTGGAAACGCGCCCCACATCGGGCTCTGTACTTAGCGTGGAGTCTGCTCGGAATTCTCACTCCCCCTCTGTTTCTTCCCCTCCCCCTGCTTACACTCTATCTAAAATAAATCTTTAAAAGAAAAAATATATAAATTATTTTCAAATATTCATGGGGTGTCAGGATCATGAATAAGCCTATTTTTCTTCCATCCTGCTGCTTGCCCTACCACATACTCAAAAACATGAGATTAAAAAAATCATGAAAAATTATATATGTACTTTAATTTGCTGTGTTAGCTATACTGATCAATATGTGTGTTTGATTGATTTTTCCATCAACGAAAGTTATGTTGAGCCCTACAATGTATAAAACTTTTGTTAAGGCTATTTAATATCACACGTCATCTCGGGGCACTGGTTAAACCAAGTTCCTTCAGAAATTTGTTCCATGGCACTTATCCACACAAAATCTAATCTCAAAATCCACTGTTATCCTGACTCATCTGTTAATCACTTCCCAAATATGTTTGAAATAGAACCTGTGATATATTATACTTACAGATACTTGTGGATAAATTCTTTCATGAATTAAACCTAAATAGGTTTTAATGGACCTAATAGGTCCATCCTAAATAGAGAGAGATTGCCTGCTCCATGAGCCCGGAGGACCTGATCATTGTAGCCTCCCTTTGCTGATTGGGAGAAGTGTCCACTAACTTGTCCAGGGATGGAGTTCACTGCAGCCCGCTCTGTGCCACGCTGTTCAACAACGCATAGTAATGCTTCCCACAACTCTGTCAGACAGAGGAGCATTTTTGCTCTTTGAGCTCGGTCACTACAGCTCTGCAGCAGCCAAGGGGAAGAAAGGGATTGGTCAAAAATCAATAGGAGTATAGAGTTTCAGTTTTGCAAAGACAGAAAGGTGCTCGAGATGTGTTGCACAGCCATGCACAGACAGTTAACACTATTGCACTGTACACTTAAAAACAGTTGGCATAGTCAGTGTGGTACGTTTATCACCACAATAAAACAATGAGTGCCAAAAGAGCACGGACTTGTACAGACAGAAAGGCTGATAAATATCCAATTACTCATTCATAGGTGGTATTATGGGCCGAAATGTGTTCCCCCCAAATCCATACATTGAAGCTTTAAGCTCCAGAACTTCAGAATGTGTCCATATTGGAAGGTCTTTAAAGAAATGATTAAAATGACTATTATTTTAAGAAGAGGAAATTTGGGCTCACGGTGGGGATATATGCATACGTGAGGACAAGTGAGAAGGTGGCTATCTGCAAGCCAAGGAGAGAGGACTCAGAAAAAATTAAGCCAACTGACACCCTGATCTTGGATTTCTAGCCTTGCAAGAAATCTAGCCTTGGATTTCTAGCCTTATGAATTAAACAGGAATTAATTCCTGTAAACATATAAAAACAAACCAACAAATGAAGATTATGTTCAGATATTACTAATTCCTATTTAGTAAATAATTTGCTATTGATCAAGCACGGTTTTCAACATTTACTCAATCCACATAGTCCTAGGAAGTAGGTATTATGTTTTCTTATACAATGGCACAATATAGAAGTGGGGAGAGTTTCTGTGTATTCCACTACAAAATTTAAGTTATTGGTTTATAAACTTTGAAACAATCGTATAAAAAAGGTGGAAAATTTTAAAGATTATATATAACACAAGATACATATATGTTAACATAATATTGCATATTAAATGGAAAAATTAAAAAATATTTTTTCTCCTTTAATTGGTCCCATCAGCTGAAGTTCTCTGATTATTTATAGTACATTTGAATGAGACAGCAGTATAAGCAACTGCAATATGTTACTTCTCTAGCTATTTCTGTAATCAGTAACTTCCAACGAATTAGGAAATGGGGTGATTCATCTGACCTTTTAAGCTCTAATTGCAGGCAGTTTTTGCAGACTGTTGAACTTGTATGAGCCCCTTTCTGGGACCTGCCTTTTGACTCTTTTTTGTTTTAATGACTTAGACTGTCACTTAGAACTAGTGAGCTGTGATATCAGGTGTAATAGAAAACAAAGTACTTAACAGAACTTGGGTATATTCTGAGGAATTTCATGTATTTTTTAAACAAAAACTTATTCTTAAGAACCGAATTTTTCTAAATTATTTTTTTAAGAATCAGTAATGAGTAATAAGATAGATGAAATCAATTTCACAAGGAAAGATGGTGGCTATAAATTTTTCATTTGCCTTTTTTTTCTTTTTCACTCATCTTCTGAAAAATCCTGCTGTTCCTCAGTATTTTTGCCTTGAACATCCTCTTTCATTAAGTGTTCACTTCATCCTCATAAATCTTGTAATACATTAGGTTAGTGAGAGACCATTTGGTTACAAGTGATGGACACCGTGTCAGGATAGTTCAATCACAGGAGGGGTGGTGAAGATTATGGGACTATCTGTTGGAAATCCAGAAAAAGCTGGATTTTTCTGTCAAGAATTGGTTAAGGTAGACCAATTGCTTACCATACCTATGTATGCACCTCCGTAGATAATTTTGGAATTTAAGAAGTCTCTGCATCTGCCCAGTCTGTCCATCTAAATAACCATTCCAGCTCACCTCAGGCATCTCTGAAAGTCCAAATTATCTTTCTCTTTGTGTGTGCATGCTACGTATAACAGGTCAAAGTTATTTAAGGCATAAAAATATTTTATTCAGGAAATAATTATATATTTTCCCACTCAGTGCCAAAGGGGGAAAAATGAGATTTACAGGAAATAAAGTTTTAGTAAGGACTTGGTGTAAATAAAAAGTTACAAGAAAAGTCGTGGCCCAGAAAGAAAAGTATAATATTTGTACCTCACTTCTATTTACAGAGATTGTGAAAAGAAAATGATAAATTGGTACCTACACATGAAAAGTTAAAGGAAAAAATATAACTTGAGGGTTTTTTTTTTTTAAATATCACTTATGTCTCTAAGCATAGAAATTTGGGGTAGAAGCCTATTTTTAGGGTAAACTGTGTGAGTAGCCATCTTGCTTTGAATAGAAAGAATGCAAAGTTTTGGGTTATTCTTGGAAAGGTTGAAGGCAATTGGTGTTCATTGCTCCAAAGAGTAGAAATGAATTTTTTTCCTTGTAGGACTGGAAGAAATAAAATACTTTTTTCCACCTTTTTGTAAAAAAAAAAGCAACAAAAAACAACAACAACAAAAAAAACAAAAACAAAAAACCCTATTTCTATTTATTTCTAGGCAAAGCCATGGACTTGGGAACTGTCTCTAAAGAGAATCAAGCAAAAGGCCATAGCCACTTGGTGGCAGGCAGACATCACTAGAGAGGGTCTCAAATCATCAGAAAGATCCCTTAGACACAAGAGTTCACAAGCTATAAATGGCCACAGGTTTTAAAATGATATTCTACAGTAATTAAAGTTAAGCCACATACAACAGTTCAGAACTGGAGAAAAATTAAAGACCAGGAGAATGTTTGAAATTCCTCTACTATTATGATTCCATGGAAAAATTTAATCACAAAATTTTCCCCAGCAACATAGATCTTTATTTAGAAGCATGAAACTTAAACAATAAAAAAAAAAAAAACAACCCTGAGCAAAAACAAAACAAAACAAAACCACACAAAACAAAACAAAACAAAACACAACACCTTAAGGTTTGGAAAGACTAGTATTACACCAGGGATTTGATAATACTAATCTTATTTCCTAGGTTACATTTCATCAATTTCATTTCTCTTGTTTTTGTAAAGTCACTGTGTTTCTTACTTTGAGATTTTGATTTTTTAAAAGAGAAGTATAGATATAATAGTCCAATGAGCTGCTTGGTGGTAAGTTAGTTACAGTGAATTTCCCCCATTCTGGAGGTCCAGGTATATTTATTCTGAATATGAATAAAGCCTCAGCCAGCACCACTATTTGAGGACTTCTGGATGCTTGACCCATGATAACACAGCCAACTAGAAGATTCACTTTATAGCAAAGGAGGGGGCCCTGACCATGAAATCCACTCATTCTATCATATACCAAAACTTCCTGATGCAGTTAATCGCATGGAGTGTTAGAGCGGCCTAATGAAGACACAGCTGAAGTACCGGTGTGGAGAAAATTCTCTGAATGCATGGGTAACATTTTTAAGGATACAGTATAGGTGTTAAACTAGAGACCAGTGTACTATATCTCCAACAGAAAATGTTCATGGGTGTAAGAACCAGGGTGTGGAAGCAAAAGTGGGTAACATTCAGCAACTTCTGGTGACCTATCAGATGCTTGTCCAGCTGCACAACTCTGGGTTCTGCATAGTTGGAGTTCCATTAGAGAACTTTGTACTCCTCATGTCTACAGACCAGGTGAGAAGAGGAGTCAACATCTTTCAAGGAAAATGACCCTTTGTGTCACTCTCTTATTCAGTGGGTTATAGAACACAGGAGATCCACTTGGATTGACATGCAGCAATCCTAACCTTGGAAGAATATGATTACTTAGGGCTCGGACCTCCCAGGAATAAGAGATTGGGTTAAATTAATGTTTAAGCCATCAAGATCAGCTGAATAGCTGAGAAAAACTTAGCATAAGTAGTGGAGAAGGGGGAAAATCAGTACATTTTGGTCTTGATGCAAATTGCAGCAAGAATGACTATAGATGAGCTTATCAACATTTTTTTCTATAAATTTCCTTCAGAAAAAAAGGGCCACAAGAGCCCTAAAGTACTTCTTGAATGTGCATAGAAATTGACTTTGTTGGCACAATGGGTAGACCGTGGCAACCCTAGAACCAAAACTTTCAGGTATCCTTTAAGATCAGTGGCTGCAGGGAGCACAGAGTTCTGACAGCCCCAGAGCATTCACACCAGACATTCTTCCACTCCTCTATGCTCCCAACCAATGACAGAGTACTACTGCACAGGTACCAGCGCTGGCCCATTTCTGTAGGAGGCAGGATCGTCTGGGGGAAATTTGGTTTTAAGCACTCTACATTGTCTGGAAGGATTTTTCTTAGAATAGTCCTTAAGTTCAAAATTTTCCCAATCCTCCCTGCTCCCTCTCATATCACAGATGTCAGAACTGCATCACTGCCAAAGGCTCTCCAAGCCTACTTCTGATCCCCTTTACCCTCTGTAGACAATTTTTTCTCAGTGAATTTCTAATGTGTTTAATTCCATCCTAATATTTGCTTTTTAGGGGATCAGAGCAAACAGAGATCTACTTTCCCAGGAATCTTTTAATACTCAAGTTTTAGTACTTTTTCTGATCTCTATCTGGGCATAGACCACCTTCGGGTCTTAGGGTTTTCAAATCTCTGGAGTTTCTCTCACAAGGATTCTTGGTCAAGATATAGTTGGGGGTATCATATAGGACCTTTTTTTTTTTTTTTTTTTAAGATTTTATTTATTTATGTGACAGAGAGACAGCCAGCGAGAGAGGGAACACAGCAGGCGAGTGAGAGAGGAAGAAGCAGGCTCCTAGCGGAGGAGCCCGATGTGGGACTCGATCCCGGAACACCGGGATCACGCCCTGAGCCGAAGGCAGACGCTTTAACGACTGCGCTACCCAGGCGCCCCATATAGGACCTTTTCTTAAGAACCAAACCTTTACAGAGGCTTTTTCTCCACCTTACCCTCAGTCCTAACAATCTTTCAGAAACTATACGAATCAGAATAGGCTATATATAATAACCCCCAGGGGCTTAAAATAAAAAATGATTAGTTTTGTATTCTAAACATTCACTGTAGTAGTTAGGGGACAAGCTTCTGTTGTCACTCAAGGAGCCTAAATAACATCCCAAGATTCTCTTAAACTGTGTAATCTGAAAACATTCCTCAGTTGCCAAGAGAGGAAAAGAGAGCTAGAAGGCCACAATTTTTTAATGTTTTAGTTGATTAGTGACACGTTTCAGCTGATTAGTGACACATGCCATTTCATTTCGGAGAATATTGGATGGAATGAGCCCTTGGTCCTGCCTAACAGCACTAACTAGAAAAGGTAGTTAGCAGCTGGAATGTTTGTTGAACACTGCTGTCTTTTCTGGAGAACTTAATAGTGCTAAACAGATACTTTTGAAAAAGAAAGCCTGTAGCTATGTTTTTATGCTGTTAAAAATACTTTTCTGGTGGAAAATATGCTTAGCTACTTGAATCACAGAAAGGACAAAGGATACCAAAGAAATTTAAAAATATTTGGTTAAATCTTAAAATCGTAAACCAATATATACATAATAGGATGTTATATTGGAATATGTAACTAAGATACCAAGGGATAACAGATATCTGATAACAGAGTGTGTGTGATATGAATTAGACCACCCTAGAGATCTTGAAACAAGGTGAAAACATAAACTGTTTACATGACTTCACATGCTTTACTTCTATTAAGGGTAAAATGTTTTATAGGATGTAACTTTAGAGATAGCTAGGATATGATTCCCAGTATCTCCAAAGTGGGGTATAGTTTGGGGTGAGGACTGTGTTTCACTTTACCTCAAGTGAATGGAGTGTGTCTTCAACTTGGAGAATTTAATATTTCTTTTTATTTAGGATATTGGGAGGATGGCTCCCTGACTCACGCCCACAGAATGCTAAGGGTGAGAACTAAGTTTCTAAGTGCTTGGCAATGGAGTGCAGGAGAGCTCCGTGCAGTAAGTGGATGGGACATTATGGTCAAGTCCTCTGAAGTATGTGTTCTAGTACGCAGGAAGAAACGTTAGCATGGATATTTGGTTGACCAAAGGGGCAAACTGCTTCTTGTTCTCCAGTATCCTTCTCCCTTCCGTAATATTAGAACTTCTATTTACTTATGTGCCCACCCAAAATAAAGACTACACTTCCAACCACCCTTGTAGCTAGATGTAATCACGTGTGTAAGTTCTGGTTAACATAAAGGATGCAAGTGGAAAGGGGTATGGGACAACTTCTTAAGAGTTGGTGTACACACGATGACATCTTCTCCCCTTTCACCGTTATGTTACTGAAATAATTGGGGCTATAATTTTAAGTCAATAATGTCCCTTTATTCCTCATGTCATGTTTGTATGGAATCAATAATTTAGATATTTGCATGGTATCCTAAGGAGAAAGAGAGCTGAAGCAGCCCTAATGTGCCTCCCTGAATCTCAGAGTACTACACATTTTTCAGTATCTCACAGGGGAGCCGAAGGTAGGTATATGAATCCACAGAAGAGCATCATAAACATGAGAGGGCAGGCTTTAGGAAAATGGAACACAGGAATGGGTGAGACAGAGAAAGTTCAGAGGAGCCGAGCAGTAATATAAGCTGCCATGACCTGAACATGTTCCCAAAATTTATTTGTTGAAGCCTAACCCCCAAGGTGTTGGTATTAGGAGGTAGGGGCTTTAGGAGGCGATTAGGTCATGAGTGGATTTGTGTTCTTATAAAAGATGCCTGAGACAGCTCCCTTGGTCCCTTCTGCTATGTAAGGAAACAAGGAAAAGTCTGCAATTTGGAAGACAGCCCTCACCTGATCGTAGTGATACTCTGGTCTCAGACTTCCAGTCTCCAGAACTGTGAGAAACAAATTTCTGTTGTTTATAACGTCCCCAGTCTATGGTATTTTGTTATCACAGCCCCAACAGACTTAGTCCCATGCCAAAGACTGAAGAGTAGGAGAAGTAATAGATCTCACAGCTCATGCCACGCTACCTGACGTAGCTCCTGTCCCAATGCCTTGATGCTACATGCAATTATAAGGATAAAGTGATAAAATATGTACTAAACAAACGGGGATTCTGAAATGAGTAAATTTAACTAGGAACGGAAGACCAAATTAAGTTCAGTACACAAACGATTTTATTTTTAAGCCTGATTTTTTTTGGCCCATGATTTTTGTTAGTTTCATTGTTCTAGGAAAACGGAATTGTTTATGTACAGAAAAATCGAATTGAACCTCCTATTCAGAATGACCTCAGAAGGGAAATCATCTCTTAAAATGGCAAATATTAAATTGAAACATGACCTTGATTGGACTGTGGATCATTTGGTGAGTCAGCCAGGTTACCTGCACTTATAATTCAAAATGAAAGCAGGAACTAAATTCTCATACAGTGAAAAATGGTATCAGATTGGCTGTGATCTTCCAATATGTAAGGATGGGAAAAGTGATGGATTTTTCTGAAATTCAACCAATGGGATATTATAAATATATCAAATCAAAGCATTTCTAATGTATTCTATCTTCGAAATCCTTTTTGGGAGAGAGGGGCAAGAGCTGTTCTACAAAGGCAACTTATGGCAATTAAAATCTTTCTATCCAATTATCTGGATTGGTTTTACTTTCTTAACTGTAGTTATTAAGTTTATTTTTCTTGTATAATAATTTTGCTGACATAACTCCATGTATTGAATACATGGATCTAATTACCATGTTGAATCTTTTTGTCTTGACTTCTTTTTGAGACTTAATTCAATTTTATGTTTGATCTTTAGAGGTCTTTATGACTCTAGGATCTCTGTAGTTTTTCTTCCAGAGACTTAAAATTTGTTCTAAATTCTAAAGCAAACTAAATTAAAGCCCACTGCATTCAAAATATTTTTATTTGTTAAAACAATGTAAGTATTACTATTTCATTTTAAGGGAGAGCATTCGAACAGCCTCTTGAAAGAAAAAACAACACTCTTTTTGAGTGATCTCTAAGTTAATTATAAATATAAGTATAATCATTAATATTAGCAAAATATTACTTGGTTAAATAATTTTTCTCAACTATGTGAAGTTTTTTGTTAGGTATGAACTATTCAATCATTGCTGTTACATTCTAGAAGCTTATATTAATTAATCAAATGTATTCATGAAACAAAATACAAGAGCCATTTCATTGCAATTGTAATGCATTTAATTAATAAATGATTAAAGACTATTTCCATCTTGATGACTGATAGAAGAAAACTATAAAACACGTATTAATGTATTTTACAAAATGTCTTTCCCATATTCATATGCCAGCATATTTAATATATTTAATAGATGACTCATATATTAATATATTAAAACTAAAATATGCTGTACACACGTGTTATTAGTTGACTTTAATCTTGTGTTCATTTTGTGTAACTAGAAATATTTAAAGTAACTTTTTGAACTATCACATTACTTCTTCAATATTCTATGTTCACTTCTAACAAAGTGAAGAGATTTGGGGCACTGAAGTATGCTTTAAACTATATGGTTTTTAAAAAGAACTGTAATTGCAGCTGACTAATAGATGATAGAAATAGATGTGTACATCTGTGTTCTATAAAAGTCATAACTCTACATATATTTTCAAAACAAAAAATGTGTTATACAATGTCTTTTACGAAGATTTAAAAAGATATTTTGAAGGCCTTTTAAAAAATGTTTCAGAATGTCACTTTTTTGGCAAGGGGGAAGGTGACATACATCCGAGGAAAGTGAATGAAAATTATTTTGCCAGCTTTCCTATCCACCTTGTTGAGAAATTTTGCTCTTTTCCCTGTCATATCTACGAATACTTATTAAGTATCTAGAATTTTGACTGCATTTTTCATTGCATGTTTAAAGAAACTACCTTACTCAGAGTGCAAAATCCATGAAATAATTTCCACGATGATTTTGATAAATTTAAGCTTTAGCAGTAAACCTTAAAAACAGTTTGATCACACAGGTTGTTGGATAAATCTATTGTCAGTACCATCTAAAGTTCCCAGGAATGGGACTGATTTCTTTGTTCGCACCACCAACATTTACTGAACACTTGCTTGGATCCCGAAGGAAATAAAAGATACATGGTTTAAGTCACATAGATCAGTGGATAAATCTCACAAACACACACCTTTATACTGTCTTCTCTCTGGCAGTAGGAGACATGGTAGTCAAGAATTTATATTCCATGTATATTTCTTGGGTCTGCCAATAATGTTTTTCTTCTCATAGTTTTATTAGATAAATTTTATCTAATCTAAATTTACCAGGTCAGGACAGAGTAGAGGATTCTCAGGAAATCCTTAGAAGGGATTTTGGACATGTAACAGGTTGGGTTCTCTGGAAAGCTCTGAGGTGAGGTGAGCATTTAGGGAGTGCTCCTGATACCAGTACCTGTGAAAGGGGGAAAGAGAAAGCAGGGAAGGAAGGAAGGAGAAGCAGGGTGGGGTGCCAGCCCAACTACTGCCTCAGTAGACTCCCCCCCCACCCCATTGGGTGTTTTGGAGCTAACATGGCCCTGCACCATTGTCCATACTTAGGCCAACATTACCAGGTCTTTAGGACTCATGCTTACCCTAATCCATATGCTTAGTCATGGGATGTGGGCCACTCAGAGAAGGGGGGTGAACTTTGGTGAAGTGGAAATTTGCCGCTTTAGTATAGATAGGACTGAAAGGTAAGACAAAATAGATTAAGGCTGCCTTAGCTGCTGGTGAAACAAAACTTCACTGAAGGAGGACCTGGGGGTAGGGGGAGAGGCATATCCCAGCATCTCCATAGACCATAATTGGTAAACCTTCTCTTTGAGAATCAAATAGCTCTGAGGCATGAGTATCTCAAATTCACCATTTTTTCCTTTCCTCTTACACATTGGAAGATCAGTGCCAATCCAATACTATTTTTCATTGTCAGAATGACTCTTTCAGGCTTTGTTTTGGATTGTAAGTTTAAGTGACCCAGATGGCTTACCATGTGATCCACAACTCAAGATTATTTTTATATTCTATAATTTTATCAATTACAATTGTGATGCTCTATGCTATTCCCAAGAAAACACAAGTACAAATAAAATGTTTTCATTTTGTTTGTTTTAGGCAAAGGTAATCAAGAATACTTAGATAAGCCACATTATCGTATCATCAGAATAGGTTAAAGAGAAGGTGCCTAATTTTGAGTATGATGTTGGAATTCACAAATATTTTGTTTCCATGTGAATAGAAATTAATAGAGTCTATGACCTATTTTTTCATTAAGAATCTTATTTCAATTTCTAGATCATCTATTGCTCTTTCCCAAATGGTTGTAGTTTACCAAACCTTTTATCATTCATGAAATACACTACTTGACCTCTTTGCTAATTTAATAGTTTTAATGACTGTGCATATTAATAAATATACATTTAAATACGGTCTATACATTTTAAATATTTTTATAGGCATGTTTCCATATGTATTAAAAAGAGCTTGATAGTTTTGACAGTGAATTACTTAACAGGAAAACAATTTTGAAAATTAGTTGTTTTGTCCAGCTAATCCTAGAAACAATATTCTATGTGTTGATGGTTCTTGCTGCTTCCTGTTTTAATAAACTTATTGCTAAATTACCATTTCCTGATTTTAGAAATTAATAGGTATTTATAAAATAGATATTTATAAAAAAATATCTGGCCACTTAGAACAGTGTTTTATTATTGATTTTTTAGTAATGGTAATTTATTTTCCCTAATATATGTTAAATGTCTTTTCTATATCCTCTCATTGCATTTTCAAAGAGCATCTGTTTGTACTCTTCCACAGTCCTGCTGTGTATGAAGTATTTTTCTTGAGAGAAACACGTGATTAATTGATTTCACCTCCTCAGCTAACAACGATGACTCACAGTACCATCTCCTGATATGGCTCCCTCTCCCTTGACAGCCATACTGATCCGAAATTCTTTTAAACATCTTTTGCATAGATACTGAATGAAGGCAGCTTAGTTTTCAAAATTCATGGCAGCTGCTTGCTTCAAAGCGTTGTACAGTTTAAAGTGTAAAAGATAAAACGTACTAGTTTTGTTCTTTTAAATAGGAATTATTTGCATAGTTTAAAAAGATCTTATTACTCACAATAGATTTTTCGTATTCTAAACTTAAAACATATTCAGTGTATGTCCTGAGACTCAAAAAACCTCCTTCAAATAACTTCCCTAGTCTTTTTCTAAGAACTTCTATAACTTTGTTTATGATCCTTTTTGAAATTCTTTTTTAGAGATAGTCTCATTGCTTTATTAATGTAAAATACATTAATCATTTATGGAAAATCTTTATAAAGAAGTAAACAAGTTCATTTGTATCTTTTCCCACTTGCTTTTTTTTAACTTCTTACATATTTAATTTTCATATTCTTTATAACTATCTTTGTCTATATAGCTATGTATTTATGTATTTATTTTCACTTTCCTAAATTGTGTGAAACCATATATATTGTTTATAACGTACTTGTTACAATTATTTGTTTTCTCTGCCAAAACCCAGACATACCACATTTTAATGGTTTCACAGTATTTTCAGTAGGGACATAGCAAAAATGTTAGTGATAATTTTCTTAATGTATTCTCCCACGAATTCAAAATGGCTAAATCTGTTTGTAAACCACTTAAGGGTATGAGTGCCCTTTTCCCTTCAAACCTCTAACCACATTTAGGGTTTTTTCCCCAATATATATATATTTTTTAATTGTGTGTTTTATTTTGTTTTTGTGTATTGATTTACACTTAAGTGGAATTTGGCATTTAAAAATATTTCCATTCGCTGTTTTATTTGTGTGAATTTCCTGGTTATATAAAATGACCATTTTAAAAATTGGGTTGTCTCCTGTTAATCTGTATGTTTTCTTCATAGATTCTGTACATTAATGTCATATTCATATCATAAAGATCTTCAGTAGTCTACAATATATCATGTTACTTTGTGTATTTTATTAAATACATATTTTAAATATTTTCATATATTTCTATAAGTTTTGTGCTTTACAGCACCCATTTTATGTCATATTTAGAAAGTCTTCCAGAAAACAAATTCTCCACAATGACTTAAAATGATACTTCATTACATACTAAATTTCTCAATATACATTCCTCTTTTTCTTAACTATTCTGCTCCGTTGTTTCAGTTGGTAATTCATGTCCTAATGAAATCTAATTTAAATTACCTTCCTTATCAATGTTTTGCTTTAAAGAATAAAAATGTTCATTTATAAATATATCAACAGAAAAGAGGATTAAAGACATGTTACCCTTTACATGAAGCAAAAGATGCAAATAAAAATATGTGGTGAATGGATATTTATTAAAACCAGACCTCCACATTGTCAAAGTCATGTTTGGTAGAATACAGATAAGACTTTCACACTATAGTCACCAAATTTAATGGTTTTAAAAGTATTATGTGAGGGAATTAATAATGCTGGTAAAGAGTATGCTTTTTAAAACTATATTTATAGAGGTGATTTCCTCTGGTTAGCAAGTTATGTTTTTCAAGTAGTTGACTGTCTGACAAACATTTGACTATAAGCAAAATTCTGAACATCCAAATAGCTGTTGGTAGTTTGTCTTTGGCTTATTTTGTTTTTCAATAATTTGCACAAAAAAAAATTCTTATTTACATTGACTTGGCAGTGAGTTTCACTATGGTTTAATATATTTGTTGCATCTTTTTGTAATTATTTGGTTTTAAAATAGAAAAAGTTGGCATAATTGAAATAATAACAGAAAACTATTAGCAAACCTACTTGTAAAATTCTCTTATAAAATTGTGAACTCATGATGAAATAAACTTTAAATAACTGAAAAAGGGGGCATATGTAAAGAAGAAAAATAGGTCAAAAAACAGAAATATGAATGAAAATGTAGGCTTTGTACTTTATTTTCTGTTTATTCAAGTCAGGAATGAGATTTAATGTTGCCAACGGAAATCGATTAAGTCAAATTTAAAATGTGTGTCTTTGGTGTTATAGTGGACGTAGAGATGAACTTGTAACATAATGGCAAGGGGTGGGACATACATAAATACAATGAGTGATAAAAATAATACCTCACCATGAAGTAAGGTACTAAAAGAATTACACAGGTTAAGTCTGGAAAGTATGAGCTTTCACCAAAAATTAAATAATATGGCTTTTTCATATAATTTGATAGTCTTACAGACAAGAAATCCACCCCCCCCAAAAAAAATTTCTGACAGTGAAAAGTGAAAACCAGCCATGCCTATATTTCAATGATTCATTGAGTTTGAAGGCTGGTGGTAGATTGGACAGATTGCGTTTGAGCATTACGGGAAGGGAGGGGAAACTGAATGGGAAGAAATCAGAAAGGGAGAAAAACCATGAGAGACTCTGGACTCCAGGAAACAAACTGAGGATTACGAAAAGTGAGGTGGGTGGGAAGATAGGGTAACTGGGTGATGAATGTTAAGGAGGGCACACAATGTGATGAGCACTGGGTGTTATAAGCAACTAATGAATTACTGAACATTACATCAAAAACTAATGATGTACTATATGTTGGCTAATTGAATTTAAATAAAAAATACTACTTCAAAAAAAAAGTAAGGGGTTGAATCCTGATTCCACCATGAATGCCATGTGAACTTGCACAATTTACTAAAAAATGATTCAGCTTAATTTGCTCATTTCAAAAATTAACCATTAGGGCAATTTTGAAGATGAAAGAAAATATGCAGCGTGTCTAGAAAGGCTTTCCACTCAACACGGTTGCCCTCTCAGCAGGGCTTTCATGGGTCATAGGCATTTCTTTCTCCTCTCCCCATCTGGTGTCTTGAGCTCTGGTGTGAGACTTCAGATCTAGGAATTAAAGGTCTTATTTTGCTGTTTAGCTACATTTTATTATCACTTGTTCTTCTTTCTTTAATCATTTTTGTGCCTCACAGTCGAACTCATTTAAATTTTCCTGACTTTACCTGACAGGTAGTTAACTATTGCTCTCATGTTCAAATAGGAACATCATGAGATAGTTTTCTCCAATTATGCAGTTCACAGGTCAGCTGGACACAAGTGGTTGAGGTCCACATACCCGTGTGTGTGTGTGTGTGTGTGTGTGTGTGTGTGTGTGTGTATGTATGTATATATATAGCCTTTCTACTTCCTCCCCCAGAAGGCCTCAGAAAGAGGAGGGAGGTTGGTCATTGGAGAACATAGGAATAATTGGATATTATATTCGATGCAGGAGAGCAAGGGAAAAGCAACTACTTAATCAGAACTACTCGTTCCACAGGAAATTATTTATGTTACGGCCCTATAGGGCAATAAAGTCTTCATATTTACATTGTATCATACCTTGACTGAGCTCAGGGCAGTAAATATTTTAATGTTGACATCCATGGGGATATACACACATAAAGAATTAAGAATGCTCTCTACATATAATAATTTGTTGAATGTGTCATTTATAATGAACCAAATAAAAAGTAGGCAAAAATTAATACAGTAAGGCATTCAAGTAGTAACTTAGTTTTCTCACTCTCTTGAAAAGCAAAAATCAGGACTTTGGTTTCTGCCCCTTTAGTCTACCTTACACCACACAACTGTTTCACAGTTCAAACTATTCCCACTCTGTGAGAATATATATTCTGACGTATTCCTAGAAATTAAAAATTTAAAAAACTTAAGAGATTTAGAAATTAATATGTATTATTCAAGTCTTTAAAGTTGAGAGGTATGCATTAATGCTAACACGAATTAACTAATGTTTTAGATTTACGTAGTTTTGCTTTGTAATGTATTGTAACATTCATAAAGTTCTAGATAGATCAAATGTCTTAAAAAATGAAACCAGGAAAGTATAAAAATAAGATATAAATGAATTTTAATATATTTCTAATTACTGAATTGTCCTGCTTATAGGCTTGTTATGTCATGCTCATGTACTGAAATACCAAGTTTATTTATTTATTTTTTAATTTTTTTATTTTTTTGAAATACCAAGTTTAAACTCCAAGTGTGGCATAAAAATTTCCTTAGCTTTTGCAGTCCCTCTGCAGTCCCTCCCTTTCTCCTCTGCATCCGTTCTCAAGATCTGCTCCTCACCTGGAGGTACTGCTCAATCAAATGCCCCTTTGTGTCTCCCTTAAGGAACTGACTGCACTATATTATAGCTATGTTTTTGCTTTCCAAACTCATTAAAGCAAAGGACTTTTTTTTGTTTCCTCCCAGAAATACTTAGTACATAATAAATGCTTAAGCATTTGAAAATAAATTTTCAAACAAAAAAAGTCTTGGATAACATTGGTTTTCTAAAACCCCAGCTTTGTTGCCATATTGGTTTAAACAAAATATATACTGGCCAATTTATAGAAAGATATTGAGCATGATTTCTGCTACAGAGTTGGAGGATAGAATCCAAAATTGAAGGTAAAAAGTTATCAATTTCCCCACATTCTAAAGTGAGCAGAAAACAAGTCTACCCAAGGATCAAGAATTATAATAAAAGTGGTTAAAGATTCATTGTCATATTCAGTTATTGAATGAGGGCAAAGTGAGAAATGCTGTGGCTTTCCCTTCCCTACCATGGATGAGGGCCCTGCCTCCAAACCTAACCAAGTAGAGGGACTTTACAGGACATTTGTTAAATTTGGGGCTTTTACAAAAAAGGAAGAAGGGGCCATGCTCTCCAAGTGGACATTATCTCTAGATAATGCGAAACTGCTGAACTTTTAGGCCCTCCTCTTGTTATTTCTAGAGGAGTTTGACACATGTCCACCAGCCTGTGTGCTTCCTCCCTGGCTTTCTTAAGTCATTAGGCTTGTTGCAGAAGCAGCTTGCTGCATTAGCAGGACAAAGAAAACTTGTGCAATGTGCTTGGGAAGAGAATGCCCTTTCCTTCCATACCATTTCTGTGCCCTTGAATGGCATGGATGAAGCCCCTGTGGCTCCACATGGAGATTTGTGGAAAAAGAAGAATGGATGGGTTTGCATAGTCATGTGCACGCCAGGCAAGGTAACCTCCTTCTTGGAAAGGAAATCAGCAGCCAAGAAAGGTTTAGGGGATAAAAAGGATACATAAGCGAACCCCTATGAGGTCATCATTGGAAACGTGTGCTGGGTTGAAAAGATCCTCAAGATAATCATGCACAGGGTATGCAGAGGGAACCGCACAGCAGAGGACAGTAGCAGGGAAAACCGCTAGCAGTCCAAGGGGGCATAGGGTATCTCCACAACAGTGACCAGTAATTGGTTAAATAAGACAACCTCAGCCCTCTCTTTTCCAACATAGTAAAAGAATAAGAACTTATTATTTTCTTGACACTCCAAAGATAAGGGACGTGGAAAATGTGTACTGCGTTCACTTCTCCTCTAAGTCATTAGAACAAACCCTAGACATCGATATTGGAGCATGGGAAAAGGATTATAGATTGGATAAGATCCAGTAGAAGAGGCTACGCATTTTAAAAACTTCGTTAAAAGTGATTGGAGATTCATGGACTTAACCAGAGAACTTATTAGAAGATGGAAAAGATTCAACAAAACATGGTTGAAGGAATGACTGGAGAAAATTAAACTCATATTTGTACCCGATTTCAGAAATTTACTAAACTGCTTACATGTAAATGATAATATCATCTATCTCTACATGAGGTTAAGTTGCTATTGAACTCAAGTCTGATTTTTTTTTTTAAAGATTTATTTATTTGACAGAGAGAAAGAAAAGCACAAGCGGGGGTGGGGGGGTGGGGAGAGGGAGAAGCAGGCTCCCATGGGCTCAATCCCAGGATGCTGGGATCATGACCAGAGCCGAAGGCAGATACTTAACCAACTGAGCCACCAAGGCACCCCAAGTTTGTGACTTTTAAATCATACGTTTTTTGGCCATAAATTTGGACATGAAAAAATAAAGCTATGAATTCATATGAATGTGTCTTCAAATGAAAGACTAAAAATTGTTCTATTTCATTGAACTCATGCTCTGTGGATTTCAACATATTATGGTCTCATATTTGCATGGATCTGCTGTTAATACATTTAAGCTGCATTTATCATTTTTCTAATCAGACTAGAGATATTGATTCTGTGTGATTAATGACAAATCAAATAGAGTATTTACTTTTTCCTGCTATACAAAGTATAATAAAAATTACCCAGTAAGCCTTTCTTTCTCTATGACACTTAAAAAAAACAAAGAATTCAGATACAAGTGCTCTTATAGGAGATGGGGGAGTGACACAGAACACCTAAATATTCAGCCTCCTTCATCTCTGTACCAGCATCTCCACTAGAGGAAAACAGACTATTAAACATTTGTTTTCTGTGGAATTTCCTAAAACTCCTTAAAAATGATGCAGAAGGGGAGACAAAAAGTCAAACAAGGGAGAAGCAGAAAATAGTTTTGGATGTCTGAGAGCAGATAACTTAGACAACACGGCAGTCCTATGGAGACAGGCAAACACTCTTGGAAGGGGGGACAGGGAGAAGCAAAGGAGGATTGAGAAAGAAGGATCTGTACTACCTTGTGATAGTTTGGAAAATTTTCAGTGAAGCACTTCTCTTTTGGTAATAATCTATTTTCTCTACATCAAAGAAACCAATTCCCTCCATTTCTTTCCCCCAGTAACCATTGGCTGAACAGTGTCTCGTTGCTTTGTGACAAGGTATTTTCTAGATCCATCTCTACACCTCCATTCCTCCTTTTACCTGGAGGTCTAACTTGAGTAAGGTTGTTACAGTACAAGCCAAAGCTTATTTATAGGACTTCACCACTTCTTCAGACTGATTCTGAGGACTGACGATCTAATTAGTATTTTCTGGCCTGCTTGGTCCATCTTGGGGAGAAAGATTAATTTTTAGACATTCGTGATTTTGTGGCCATAACTTGGACAAATATGAAGTTATTAACTGTATATTGAGTATTCACTTTGCGTATCTAAACAACACGATTTTATTTTCTTAAAATTAAAATATTCTGCATACCTTTTCATTTACTATTATTTTCCTCATCTTGCCTTAAAGTGAACCAATTACTAATAGAGCTTTAACAAACCCCCTATCTGTACACAAGACCTTGCCCTCAAGACTATTTCATAAACATTTGGGATGACCAGACAAACGAAAATTATGATACAAATTCTGTATATATAATCAAATATTGATAATAAAAGGCCAAGTTCTGATAAAGCAAAACTTAGAAGTAGGAAAGTAAATATTCATGTGACAACACGAAAGTCATGAACTAAAAAAAATTAAGGGAAAGATAGGGCTTGGGAATCACGGGCAGAGACATTTTCACAAAAGTATAATCTGATTTGGCTGTTAAAGACAAAAATAGTTTAGTTCAGGAATAATCAATTATAAAAGAGAAACAGGTGATAATAGAAACAAATTTTAAAGATGCACTTAATTTGTGTATTTTATTAGTTTACAAACTGGAAATAGTTCTAACAATTATTTTGAAATGCTGGTACTTTATTTTGTTGCCATTGTAAAATGAAAGGAAATTCAATCAAGACTAAGAGTGCATGCTACTTTTTGAAACATATGAGATGGTTCAAGGTATCCGATGTAGCTGCGTGTTCTAGGGTAAGTTTTCTTGGTGTTTTGTTTTGTTTTAACTTTTCTTTGTCTCAGTTATATTTTCTGAAAAATGAGTCAATTATAAGCCATATAACTAATGATTAAAAATGAGATCTTAAAGTGTATGCTATACTGCAGACAGAAAATAAAATTTATCCTTTATAATTTTTTTTCAAAATTAATCCTAATGTAATTCAGTAAGGATGAGAGGATATATTATTATTATGAAGTAATGTCTTGTGGGGCATTCTTAAAAGTGACTGGAAAAACTCCGAAGGATGACTACCCCAATCTGACTCAGAAGCCGGACATGAGAAGTCCTGATAATGGGAGTTGAAATTGGCCAGGATAAGATTACATTGTTGCTCCACATGACGTGATCACTTCAGCATTTCTTCATGTTGGGAAACAGCACACGTGAACTCTACGGGCCGAACTATTTCTTTAAAAACGTGATGGCCGCGCAGAGCAGCTTGCCAAGGCACA
This sequence comes from Ursus americanus, assembly GCF_024610735.1. NCBI lineage: Eukaryota > Metazoa > Chordata > Mammalia > Carnivora > Ursidae > Ursus > Ursus americanus. The sequence continues at coordinate 10,711,655 of NC_142145.1, read as the reverse complement.
GCCATTAAAACAAATAGCATGATATAGTTTCTGAGACAGAATCAATGTTAAAGAGTAATACAGAGGATTAAAGGATGCAGAGATAAAATGGGAGGCTAGGAGCTCTTTAAATTTAATTTTCTGGCTTTGGTAACTTTTCCTTAAAATACCTTTTAATGAATCAGGTAAATTTTCAAATACCATGAGTGAGGTAAGCAATTTCCCAATGTGCTTTTTGTCTATCATGTGGGAAATGTATGTACTATTTCAAATCACTTTGGCATCAAAGACAACAGGCTTATACCAGACCAGAACAGTATGTCAAGTCCTAGTAATCCCCCTGCGGCGTGTCTCAGCAAGCCGGCGTATTTCCCTATAATGCGCAGGCATTAAACACAGGACACTTAAGATCTACTACCAAGAAAGTCCGTGATAAGCCATTCTGAGCGGGTTTGCCGATTAGATTCAGGTTATTCGACTGCATATAGACCTTACACATCAAAGCCTTAATGCAACAGAGCAATAGCTGTCAACTTTCACCAATGACATAACAAAACCACAGCATAATGGTTCTAGATATAGAAGAAAAAAAGGACACTCTCTCTGTGAAATAAGTACACTGGGTGCATAAAGAGAGCTGGTATACTAATTTTTTTTAAGTTCTTTGCTAAGCTGGATTTGATATAATCACATAAATTCAAATTTGTATGAATGCAGTCCAATCCCTGAAAATTTTGCCATCATAGAGCCAATGATTATGAACTACACAGAATACAAAATGTTTTTACTCTTATCTAATTCCTATGCTTGCATAATGTCGGAATCAATAAATACCATAAATAATATAGGAAAGTGAACATGTTACCAAATCATTGGCCACAGATAGAGAGTTGGCCTGCCAGGTGGTGCTGGGCTAGGCTGCCATTGCTCTCTTTGGGATACAGTGCTCCTAACTTCCCTTCCAGCCCCTTCATCCCTGAGCTCATCTTCTCATCTCACTCTCAGGCACTCACGAAAATTCCTAGAGAGCTTTGTGACTTATTTAAAATTGCAAATCTAGGGGGAAGACACTGGCAGAGAACATAGTAGTGATATTATGATAGGAGTGCCAGAGTTCCCAAAACTCTCTCCTTAAAATTTAAAAGCTAGGAAATTCAAATATTACCGGTTTCAGATGCCAGAGCAAAGGCAGTTTTATATCTACCAGCTTCTCTGAACCAAAGCGGAGGAAAAAAAAAAAAAAAGAGAAACAAAATGCAGAAATAAAACTTAAAAAAATGTACACTAGCAGTCCAAACATGAAAACAAAAATATGAAGAATATTGGGAAAATTGGGGCCAAAACGTAGTGATAACATGAGAACCCACTCCACCTCTTTATAGGTCAAGTGAATACTGGTATTCCTAAAAGTGGATGACAGAGTTCTGAAGGAAGCACCAGATGATGCTTGGGTTGCAGTAGTTAGATTCAGTGTTCCATGCCAAGAGAGCAGGCTGAACACTGCAGGTCATGAGTCAAAGTAGAACTGAAGAAGAGAGGTACTGTCACATATTTCCAAGCCGTACAACCTGACGCTGAATCCCTAGCACCCAAGGAGAATGCTGTAAATGATTTTGGTCACAGGAGGAAAGTAGAAGCTGCCATGGCCAGATCACAGTGCTGGGTGAAGATTATTTAAGACACTTTATGGTGAGCCACAGTGACTTCCTATAGACCAGACACAAAGAAAATGGACTTCTAGAGCAGAAACATTTGCTCTGAAGTTTCAAAGCCAATAAATCTAAACCTAAGTTTATTGAGATCAAACAGCAAATGCCACGTTATCCAGCCAATAGCACACCAAATTCAGAGATAAAAATGAGTTAAAAAGCCTTGGGCAAGATACAGAAAAATGAAAACATCATAGATATTATACCCCTATTAAAGCAGCCAAATTAAATATAAATAAAATTATCAATGGGTATATAGTAGGCAGGCTTGAGAAAATCCTTGAAAAACAAACAAAAGCAACAACTATGATTTACCAGCTTTTATCACCATATTGATTTCCAAAAAGTAAAAATGGCATCACAAAATATAGAATGCACTTAGTTGCATGTAGAAAACTCGTAACATTTTCCACATTTTTCTCATGGGAACCACATTAAACTCTTGAGCACAGAAAAGAAATGAGAAAATCTAGATTCCCAGGTCAAAAGAAAGTGATAATGAGGTCTTTGAACAAATAGAAGCTATCGTGTTTGTGATCCCCCATGGCTTTCTCTTCTTGCTTCCCCCAAATTTTCTTTAAATTACCCCATCTTGAAAAATTTACCTGAAGCCCTATAACCATTATATTAACAAGGATTATACTGTCAAACATCTAGAGAGAGCCACAGTCACCTACCTCCCCACTAGGGACATTGCCACCACCACTAACTGCCCTGAGTCTATTAGAGCTATTCCCATCAGGCCCACTATCTGAGTCTAATCCCATGCGCTGCATGAAGAGCCAGAGCTCCAAGACTTCCTTCTGTTACCTTATGTTCTGCGTATCCTCTATTTTGCCCCTTAATTTCTAAAACATTTCAGTGTACCCTGAGGTACTAAGGGTCCATCGTTGACATCTTTCTTATGTTAAATATTTTCTCAAACAATTCTGTTTATCTTCTCATTATAACAGAAAATTAGGTCTTAAATATCTCTGTTTTGCCAACAGCGCTTGATCTCTACTCTTTTTTCCCTTACAATGTTTGTATCTTTGGAGAAAGAAGGGAGGAGGGACTGCTTACTCTACTGTTGCTTCCCACCTGTGCTCCTACCCTCCTCCCTAAAACCCCCACCTTTGTACCTCATATCATCAGACTATGTCTCCCATTATACATCACTGTCGTTACCCTCTTCCAATCCTTAACTTAGCTCCTCACATTGGGGTCCTTAGCTCATAACTTATTCTCATTTTCTCCAATGCCATTCCATCTTCTTTCTTCCAATGATCATATTCCTAACTAAGTCATTTTCATTCTCCTTCTCCTGACCTCATCAGGCCTCATTCCCCTAGAATCTCAATGTCATGCAAGATTCTTTGGGGTCACCACCCCCATCTTTCCAGTTTACTTTCTCAGTGCTATGGCTTCAATAATCCTTTGACTTAAAAGAATTCCAACTCATTCAATCTACTAACTCTTTTAATCTTTCTTCCTTATAAAATTTAAAACCCATGGTGAATTATTACAACTTTAAGGGCCCCTCGGTGGTCTAGTCAGTTAAGCATCTGCCTTCGGCTCAGGTCATGATCTCAGGGTCCTGAGATGAAGCCCTGCATCATGCTCCCTGCTCAAAGGGGAGTCTGCTTCTCCCTCTCACTTTCCCTCTGTGCTCCCTCTCTAATAAATAAAATCTTTTAAAAAACAAAAAGAAACTACGAAAAAGAAGAGCAAGACAAACCAAAAGCTAGCAGAAAGAAACAATAGACTGGAGTGCAGAAAAAATGAAATTGAGAATAGATGAAATCAACAAAACTGGAAGTTGTTTTTTTGAAAAGATCAACACGATTGACAGATTTATAGCAATACTGACCACGGAAGAGAAGACTCAAATTACTAAAATCAGGAAGGAAAGAGGGGCATTGCTACCAAGCTTAGGGAAAGAAAAAGTACTATAAGAGAACACTATGAACAGGGTGCTGAGCTGGTTCAGTCTGTGGAGTATGCGACTCTTGATCTCAGGGTTGTGAGTTCAAGCCCCATGTTGGGTGTAGAGATTACTTTAAAAAAAAATTACAAGTTTATTGCATAGGTCTTCGGTTGTCTTTCTTCTCTAATATCCTTATTCCTTCCTCTCTTTCCCTCGTTTGGAAAAACCAAAATGATTTTATTAAATTTGAATATAGTTGGAGACATTTATAGTACAGAACAGACTGGTCGAGTTTGAAAATCATAATCATAAAACAAAATAAATCCTTAATACTGACCTGCAATCACACTTGCCCAAATATATTTACCTTACCTTCTCCAGAAAATTACTGCATGCCTTTTCTCTAAGCAAGCCTCAACATCTTTTATGAGCTCTCAGCTAATAATTTTATCTGTTTCAGTGAAAAATGAATTAATGAGAAAATAACTTCACCAGGTTCCCACTTTCTCATAAATCTACATACCTCTAATACATTGCTTCCTCGTGTAGATGAGTCTTTGCTTCTTTCTCATGTTAAGCCCCTAATGAAGGATCTAGATCCCCTCTCCTTTTACTTTTTCAAGAACAATACTATGTCAAGTATTTTTTCCCTTTCATCATAAATTTTTCCTTCACCATTGGATGTTTCCATCTGAGCTAATATGTATTTTTATTATTTCTTAAAACTTATAAACAAATCCTATTTTGACCTTACTGGCCTTTTAGAGACCATCAAATTCTTTCCCCCTTTGTAGCTAACCTCTTAGGAATAGTTAAGTTCATTGTCCCCTTCTTCCCTCTCATCCACTCTCTTCAGTCTACCACGATGCACACATACACACACCATCATGTCACAGAAATTATGTCAAGACCACCAGTGAGCTTCCTCCTGCTAAATCCAATAGTCAATTCTCAGTTCTTATCTTCCTTGACATCATTGTGACATTAGTCACCGTTCTTTCCTTCGGACACGTTCTTTTTTTTAATGTGATTTTAATTACATAACACATACTCCTCCCCTTCTCCTTTTCTAGCTGTTCATTCTCAGCTTTGGTGATTCTTTTAATATTTACCCTTAATTTTGGATTCAGTCAAGATCCTTGTGCCTATTTCTCTACCTTATTTGTACTCACTCTTGTGGTGATATAATATAATCACATATTACCACTCACATCCTGATAGCCCACAAATTGGGCCTCCAGAAAAATTCTCTTGTGAACTTCAAATTTGTACCTGACACCTTCACTTCCTGTTCAATAAAAGTCTTTGACCTAACATTCTCAAAACTAAAATCCTAAAAAGATTCCTCCAAAATATGACCCTACTGACTATTTCCCCATATCACTTAATGACTATATTATCCTTCTTGCACAGGCCTGAATCCTTCAAGCTTTTCTTTTCTCCCCAAGTCTGTATCTATTTCCTCAGAAATTCTATTGTGTTTTCTCTTCTGAATATATCTAAATACATCAACGGATACTTCTGTTTTCCAAGTCACTCATATTTTGTCTGGATTGTTGATAATGCCTCCTAAATGTTTATCTTACTTTCACCTAATCTTCCCCTAAATAATTCTCAAAATACAAACAAATATTAATAGTTAATAGAATCACTTCATGTCTCTGATTAAGCCCTACAAAAGCTCCCTATTTTTGTCAGGATAAAATCAACTTTCTTAAGTCTGATAAAGAAAAAAGAATAAGCTGACCCCCTTAGACATAATTTTTATTATTCTTTCCATGCTCACTCTATGGGTCCACTAATGTCTCATTAGATGCTGTAAATGCACCTGACAAAATCCAAAACTACTAACAAAGGAGGAACAGAATGGAACTTTCTCAAACTGATACAGTATCTGAATACCTAAGCTAAAATCATACTTATAATTGACAAGTAGTCAATGTTTTCCTCTGTGTTCAGCAATGAGACATGATGTCTGCAATCACCTCTTTTAATAATGGATCTAGTGAAATTATTTAAGAAAAAGAAATATAAAGTACAAAGATTGAAAGGAACAAACAAAATTTTCATTATTTTGCAAAGAATATAGTTGTGTCTGTATAAATCAAGAATTTATGAACAGAGTTAATTTGTAAAATTAGCAAAGTTGCTCAAGTCCAAGAAAGTATATAAAAATCCTATGTATTTTTACATATTAGCAACATGCAGTTAGTAAATAAAAATAAATGACAAAAATTACAGTAACACTAGCAACAATGAAATATCTCAGAGTAGCGATGGAATGTTGTTCAGGTCACTTCTCTAAAAGCTATAAAGCCAGGGTGCCTGGGAGGCTCAGCTGGTTAAGTTTAAGCATCTGCCTTCAGCTCAGGTCATGATCCCAGGGTCCTGGGATCAAGCCCCACATCCCTGAGCAGGAAGCCTTCTTCTTCTCCTCTGCTCTTCCCCACCCTTGGACTCTCTTTCTCATTCTGCTCTCTCTCTCAAATAAATAAATAAAATCTTTTAAAAAATAAAAGCTATAAAACCCTCCTAAGAGTGATAAAATATCTTAACCAATGGAGAGAGATATTATGTTAATGGTTTGGAATACCTGATACTAGAGTTACCTACATATTCCATGCAACTCCAATACAAATATCGCAAGGATTTTTCTTTTGGTAGAAATTTAACATGGTTTCTAAAATGTAAATGGAGAAACAAAGAGCCTAGAATAATTATTTGATTTGAAAGAAAATGCTCAAGTATACATGACTAACACTATCAGCTATTAAGATTTTTTACATTTACCATAACTAACACAGTACATTATCAATACCAAGTTCAACAAATAAATCACAACAGAATAGAAAGGACAGAAAGAGACCTAAGTATGTATCATCACCTGATGTTGATAAAAGAACCAGTAAAATTCAGTGGAAAAGATAACCATTTTAAAGAACATGTGTAAGTGAACTGGATTAATTAAAAAAAAAATCTTTTAACTTTACAGAAAACCACATAAAATTTATTTTCAATGTGATCTAAGCATAAAATTGAATGGTAGGATAATAAAGTTTCTAGAAGAAAACATAAAGCAAACTTTTAGTTTTAGATGTCAAAAATTGGGATTAATTGAAATTTGTTAAAATCACCATCTTATGTTCATTGAAAGATAATATTAAGAAGATGAAATTGCCAGCCACAGATCACAGGAGTGGATATTTGTGCAAGTGTGTATATGTGTATATATATATGTATATATGTATGTACTGACATATACAGACAGAAACATACATGCACATATATGCACACAGAGATCTAGATCTCCCAAAGGTCTCATATCCAGAATATATGAATAACTACAAATAAACAAGGTAAACAGATGTAAAGCAATTACAAATGGCAAACGTCTAAAAATATAGTTCTTTAGGACATTGACATATACTTCTATAAAAGTTAATGCGTACTTCGTAGTTATACCTCAGTAAAAATAAACTGTTAAAAAAATCTTAAGTCCTTTCCTATGTTTGATCAAAACATCTTCATGAAATCTCCAGAATATACTTTTTGTGCTGTTTTGTCCACAGACCATTGTGCACTCTGAATATAAAATCTTCAGCATCCTACTGTGGATTCTATAATCATATATAAGTTTAATATTTTATTCTTGACATATTAATAATTCTTCCCTGCTCTTATTTGCCCCATCACCTACTCAATATATTTTTTGTATAAAAGTAATTTTATTAATAGTCAAACAATCCTGATGTGGAAATAACGTATACAAATTCAAGTGAATTTGTACCAGATCAAGTAAGACTGTAATTTGCGTAACCTCTTATCAAAATAAGGAAGTGTCTTTTTTTGGGGGGGGGGGAAGAAAATGAGAAATTGATTTGAATTATTTTCACTTTGAAAATGAGAATATTTTTTCACTGCTATTAATTTCTAATAGGAGTTACGTTTACTTCTATTTACGACCACCCCATCTTCATGTTTAATTTCAACTATCTGGTCTTTAATATAAAATGTTCTTGAGAGGAATAATACCTACTTAAAACTAAAGCACTTGGCCTCAGGTAAGGTCAAAGATGAAAATGCATTGGACTCATAGTGGTAATAAAATGTAAAAATATTGGGAAATGATTATAAGTAGTCAATTAGGAAGAGGAAGATTTTAATAACTTTTGAAGTTGAGATTTCAAAGCTAGGTGATTCTAAAATCACAAGTTAGTTCCTAAAAACATTAATATTGTATATATTGATGAATAGATGTATGAATACGTGATTAAAAATCAGTTTAATTCAGACACAAAGTCTGAAATGTGAAACATTGAACAAAGATAAAAAGTACAAACATGAAAATGTAATTGGTCAATAATATGTCATTGATGACCTTTCTAAAATAGCAGGTTCAATACCGTGACTAGAGTAAAAACCTGATGGGAAGCAATTAAATTTGATCAATTTCCAGGCAAATCTACTTCTTTCCTTTTTACTAAAATGTAATAGGAATGAAAATGGGAGAAACTATTAGTAGACATAGTTATTTATTTTAGCTAATGAGAGTTTACCCTCTCTCCTTAAAAAGTTCCTGCCCCTTTTCATCATTTTCCTTCTCCTGGAAACCTTTTCTTTTGATTTCAAAATTATACAATATACTTGTAATTTTTCCTTTTCTTTTGTTTTTATGGAGACAGTAGTCCAGTCCTCTTCTAATTTGTTATCGAGATTTTCCCTAATGTGAACCTGAGCTTGTTTGTGCCAAGATCTATCCCACATTTGAGGTCACTAGGTCACTCTGCCCACTTTAATAATGCTGTCATCCTATCTCACTTCTTTCAGCTTATTTTAATCCTTTCAGACCAAGCAGTTGTCTTTTGTTTATGAAGTTTTTCTTCTTTGCAATTATAAACCAGATTAGACAGTCTCACCTATGAACTCATGGACTTTTTATAATAAAGAACATTTAAGGACTAGAATTTTTTATATGGTAATTGGGGGACCTAAATTTCTTTTTCCCCTTGAATTGATTAAATGCTTCTTTCGAATAGTGTTTCTTTTACTTGAAGTCATCAGAGAACCCAAAATAGAGTGGATACTTAACATTTGCAGTTTGGTTGATTGGCATTACTCACCAGTTATATTTTTGAAATTTATTTACTAAAATTTATTTATATATATTTTGTTATCAAATTATCAATATATAATATGTATCAACATAAAAATACATATCACATAATCAACATATCACATTTATAGTGGTTGCATTTTCTCCTGTATTTTTTACATTCAAAAAAAAAAAAGATTTCAAATAAGAACAGATTTTAAAATACATAAATTTAATGTAGCTATTTCTAGGACTTAAAAGTTACCATATGTTTTGAATGAGAAAATAATGGATTCAAAAATTCTTCTGTCCAATGTTTTATGAGTAAAATCATATATGTGCTTATGCAACAACCAGTCCACGCGTATTCTGTTAAAACACACTGTTGTGGTTGGTGGTCATAGTGAATTGGTTTGCTATTTGTTATCTTACGGTTTTAATTTGCTGGTTTTCTGTATGTAGACCAAATCTTTTGCTGAGGTCTAAGTGATCTTCATTTTCAATAGATGTCAAATGTGTGTGTGTGTGTGTGTGTGTGTGTGTGTGTGCATATACACACATATATATGTATATATCCAGATATTGACAAGTAACAATACATTCAAGGGCTTTTTTCCCCTCACTCCAGATTTTCCTTTTCCTATTTTGGGATTTCTCATTTTCTGCTGATTAGATATTTATTTGTGGCTTCCACTGTAATTCCTGGCTTTAACGCTATTAATGGAGATGCATTAGACTGAGAAAATTTTAAAGGCTTGTTTTAGTTCAGAGAAATAACTGGACTGGGGTTGCTTATCGCAATTGCATCTCACCTACTCAAACCTTTTGAGTTTGTGAAATTAAGCTGAGGATTCTCAGAGAAAATGCAAGCTTTACAGCAAGATTTAATCTTTCTGTAAGCAGCTAGGCTAGAAATACCATAACAACAGCTGTTCTCAGGGAGTATTAGCATTTTTGCTTCTGGTCTCAGCTGCGTCTCAGAAGTGCAAAGAAATGCAAACATGGAAAATGTTCATTTTTAACATTAGCTTGAGTTTGAAAATCAGGGGACATTCATTGGTCCCCAAAAGTAATGGATGCACATTTCTGCTAATGATTTTATTCCTGAAGTAGTGTATGGCATATACATAGCTCATAGAACATCCTTTATTAACTATAGAAGAGGGAGAAAGGCCTATTCATCATTTGGCAGCATGATTTCCAACTATTGTCCGTAATGTGGGTGTGGTCTTTGATTTCATGTGAGACAAAAATGCAATGTAATTCTCATCGTTTTCCTATTACTATTCTAATTTCATCCCCTTATGCTCTTACATTCGTGACTGAAGAATCTGAAACTTTGAAACTGTCACAACTGTGGGAGTATTTCAGCTGAATTGACTCTTTCCAATCCTGAATAACAAGGACAATTTATCGTAGGTCATCTCCAAGGTAGAGTAGAGGGATGGGGGATGAGGTTTGCCTCATAGGTAAGACTTCATTTAATTTTTTTTTAAGATTTATTTATTTGACAGAGAGAGACAGACAGAGAGGGAACACAGTCAGGGGGAGTGGGAGAGGAAGAAGCAGGCTCTTAGCAGAGGAGCCTTGATGTGGGGTTCGATCCCAGAACACCGGGATCACGCCCTGAGCCAAAGGCAGATGCCCAACGACTGCGCCACCCAGGCGCCCCAAGACTTCATTTTAATTTGTCCTTTAATTCCTTTTACTGAATGCTTGTAGCCTATCTAGTCATGAAGTTCCACAAATAACACAGTTCTCCATTATTACATCAAAATAAGCTATCCAGTTTAAGGCAGCAAGACACACACCTTCCCTTTCCCACTGTTATCAGAGCCCTTTTTTTTTTCTAAGTGTAAAGTTCTTCAGAACTTCTTGATAAATAATTGATATATATTGTAACCTCGTATTTCTTAGCATAGTGCTTAATCTTCTCAAAGATACAAACATGTTATTAGGGTAGACATGAAGAGTTGTTTCTATCCTCGTGACTTTAGTAATATTTGCATTGTTTAGAAACCTTTCTACTACTGTGTTTACGGAGTTCATTGACAATGGATTCAAAGCTCTTAAAGCCTCTGGGTTGTTTTGTGTGGTTTTTTTTCTTCCCTTTTTAAACAAAAAAAAATCTACTTAAAATACTATATGGAGAAAAATATTTTATCATGGAACTTTATTTACAAAGCAAAATCTAAGACAATTCACATATGGAATTATTGGCATACAACTAATTAAGCAGTCACCTTAGGTACTCTTCCTTCCAATAATGCCAAGAAACTCAACTACCTGGTCGAATTCTGAGACCACGATTAAATGTGACTTTAAGAACTGGTCCTCTCACTACTTAAATCTTAATGTGCTCTTGGGTGCACCCCTCTTTCATTTTGCTTCCTTTTATAAAAATTGATATTTTTATTGTAAAACAATTTTAATTTTTCTACAATATTTATAGCAGTTCATGATGTGCAACAGGGGCTTTGTCAGCAAAATGTCTGCATCTTTCATTATGACTGCTCTTGATATATCTTATATATAACCATGTGAACACTCCGAGAGGTTGGAGTTTTTCCCCTTCACTTTAAAATAGTCTTTCTCAATTTCCTTATAATATCAATGAATGTCTTTTTCTTTTCTATCAGAATGACAGCAAGGGTTTATGAATTGTCTTGATTTTTGTAGGAGAAAGAAAATAATCTCTGAAGAGCACTATTTAATAAAAACATCCATATAGCTAAAATAATAGAATCTTTGTTTCCACATTTACACTCTCAAATATGAACCTAAAAATGGAGATTCTAGAGTTTGTTCACATCATGACCGTTTATATGCATGGTACACATTGCCTCAAACTTATATTTTTAATAGTACACTGTAAGCAATTGAACTGACAGACTCTGGTAGTTATTTTTAGAGAAAGTTCATGAGGTCACACCATTTAGATATGCTAATTTATGGTTTATTTACATATATGAAAATTAAAAGGAAATCACATTTAGGAAGGAGTTAAGAGGCCAGCAGAGGCCCTACCAGTAAATTTCAATAGCAATAAATGGACCTTGCAAGTGAATACTACAATTTAGTACCCTGGTGGGTAGAAGAAAGATTTCTTTCTACCCCAGCTATAGCCCAGCTAATGGGAGACAGTCACAAATTAGCCAGTGAAAAGCCACTATATTTCCAGCTCCCAGATTATGCCAATGGACTTTTAGTTTAAAACAGCCCCTCCCAACTCCCTTATTTTGTCTATAAAAGAACATTCCTCTCCTTTGTTCACCACACTTGCCTTTGATTTTGCCATAGTTTGCTTGTCCTAGGTTGTAGTTCTCTGCTATTCCTGAATAAACCCATCTTTTGCTGGTAAAATAACTGGTAGGTTTATTTTTAAGGTTAACACATAACTAAATATCAATTACATTTTACTAATACAGATATCATAGAAAATTAAGGTGAAGTAAAAAGAAAAAGGATCAGTGTTTTTGATAGCTTGAAAGTATCCATTACAAAGGATCAGGAAAGTTTGAAGGAGATAATATTGGAAATAGACAGTCAATGATGTAACTTTTATGAAGAGTGAGCATTCAAGGAAAATATTCTAAAGAAAGAGAATAAAGTAGAAGGGTAGGTAAATTCAGAAATATTAAAGAAAAAGGGGAAATGTAGTCTGACATGATGGTTGTTTTAAATGAGAGATATAGGATATAACGTAAAAATGTTATGAGCCAGATGGTGGAAGGTCAAGAACACCCGTGTGAGGACTTCACTCTGGATTCTGAAGACACAGGTCAGCTATTGATTGTGTTTGAAGAGGAATCTAGCTCTATACAGTAGGAAAATTGTTGCTCCAGGCACACAATTCCAATGATTTGCTACAGAATGTTCCAGAGCAGGAAAGCCCATGGGGTAGAAGTGAAGCAATGATTTGGCTAATGCCTTAATTTTAACCCTGATATTTATAAATATTTTGTTGGAATAATTAGTAGTGGTCACAGGTAGCAATTGCTCCTCGAATGCACACTCAGTGCTTAAGAGCAGAAAATTGAAAATTGTTATAAACTGCAAATACCCTTTCCCTATGTGCTCTCCACATCCCATAATACAGCCCCCTGTGCATCCTCCTTTTTAATGCCCTAGCAGGAAGAAAACAAAAACATGAAACTCAGGAGTCCTCCTAAGTATCAAAAGATGGTCGTTTCAGTGAATTGTAGCAACCACATTGGGGTCTGGTGCTACCCGATTGGTCCTCCTTACAATATTTATCATAGTTTTATTCTTATGGTGGCTCACAATTCTTAAGGTTTCAAAAATACATCATACATTTTTCTAACATCCCACAAATCCCTCAGGAGGAAGGAATCAGGTTGATAATTTACAAAGTTTATTTTGAATACAAACTTGACACAGCTAGGAAAGACATTTCTAACCCTAACCCTACATTTTCACATCATCTTGGATAAACTTGTGGATAAAGCAACAGACTGTAATGATTTGAAGTAGAGAGTCAAGAAGATATCATCTCTGAGCAATACTTAATTCCAAAAGAAAAAGCTGTAAAATACAGCATGATATAACTCGGAGCAAATCTCTCTTACTGGAAATCATATGGAAATATTTGACACTATATGATGAATATAATTGTAGTTTAACAACTGTAGGTGCTTTCCTAAAATAAAAGATATTTTTCTTCATATCTGTGATAATGGGGAACATATTTAACAAGCTAATGTACTGTGGACCTATTTGACATCTCTCTTTGAATGGAGATGAATAAGTAATCACCTACCCATATATATTTAAATTAGCAATAATGTATGGGTTATTAAATTATGTTTTTATAACATGCTAACATAAAAATGTTATCTATTTCCCTTAACTCAATGTTCTGTCACCAAACTAAGGAAGGGAATAATATTGGCTAGTTTGTCTTCTTGTTGTACTTCAGAAATCCTGTAAGAATCAACTGTGGGGTGGCCTTATGGATTTACCTACCCTGCCCACAATGCTTCTGTTAAAACCCTCATCTGTGGGATTACAAAATGCTGTATTTACCACAATGATATTCTACTCAGATTACCTCTGACAAGGAATTCATTTTAGAGCAGGTCAAGTGTGGCAATGGACTCTTTCTCTTGGAAATCACTGTTTTTTATATTATCCATAATTCTGATAGAACTGTGAAACAGACTTCTGAAGATTTAGTTCTTTTACCAAATATGTGTCCACCTCTTGAAGGGTAGTATGACGAGCTCCAAGATTCAGTCTATGTTCTGAATCGGTGATTAAAATATGTTGTTTATCCTGTAGCCAGGATTAAAAGATCTAGGGAACCAGTGAGGAGAAAATGAAAATGGATTCTTTCATTACACTTGTAGTGACCCACAAGAGAGATGTGTTTCCTATTCTCACAAATTTTGCTTTTACTGGTCTGATAATCTTAATTTCCAAGGGGGAAATGCTTCTATCAAAGGGCAAGACAATGATCCCATTAAACTATACGTTGAGACTTCCACCTGGCCACTTTGGTTTTCTCATGACAGTGAATCAATGGGTAAGCAAAGGTGTTAGTTTGCTGGCTAGGAAGATCAATTATGATTTCAAAGGGAAATTGGGTTGTTACTGCGTAACGTCAGTAAGAAGAATGTCTGGAATACAGAATACTTGTTAATAGTAAACCTTCTATCTCTGTATTTAAATTACAATATATCAAAGGACAAGTGTGATTAAGCTAGGAAAGGAATGCACATCACCCAAAAATGGATTAAGGAACTGTGCATCCTTTTTGAGAAGACAGGTTATATCTGCTCTCAGCTCTATCAGGGATGGTTGAATTCCATTAGGTGCAAGCATGATTGTGTTATTGTCTTCTCTGAAAACTCATAAGGATAGAAGGAGGTGCCAAGTTGACAAGAAGTAGACTGTGATGGCTATATGATAGGTCAATATAGTTAAGCTGAAAATACTTCACCATGCATTTGATTTCCTCTGTGATCCATGAAAGAACTTTGCATAAGATTTGAAAGAAAAGAAGGAAAAGCCATTTTATATAAAGTTTGGAGCTACGCACTAAGTAAAGTGACACCTACAAGTTGTAGTAGGTTGGCTTGGTCATCTTGTTGGCATGAAGTATATGTAGGCACACTAGTCCTCTTGCCTTCTCTGAGCACTGACCCATGTATGTGAACAGTTCTGTGTTGAAAAATACTACTCTACTGTATGTCAGATGAGATGACAGGAAACATGGTTTCTACTTTTTTCTCATGGGTCTTTGTTTATTCTTCTAGGTTCTAGTTTGCCCTTATTAACCTTCCAGATCATATTCCATTCTCCTTCCTTGCCATCAGCCTGGCTGACCAGATGAAGAGGACTTGTGACTTTTACCATCTCCTTAAAATAAGTCTAATTTTTATAATAAAATCCTTATTTTATATCACTCGTGTATCACTCTAACCATACCCTGACACACAATTTATAATGTTTTTTAAAAGATTTATTTGAGAGAGAGCGTGTGTGTGCACAATTGGGGGAGGGGTAGAGGGAGAGAATCTTCCAGCAGACTCCCCGCTTAGCCAGAGCCTGAGGCAGGGCTCAATCTTACCACCCATAAGATCAAGACCTGAGCAGAAACCAAGAGTTCGCTCTTAACCAACTGAGCCACCCAGGTGCCCCTATGGCTGGTTTGTTTGTTTACAATTTAAGAGAGAGAGAGAATGAGTGAACAAGAGGAGGGGCAGAGGGAGAAAGAGAGAATCTCAAGCAGATTCTCCACTGAGCAAGGAACCCACAAGGGACTAGATCTCACAACCTTGAGATTATGACCAGAGCCAAAACCAAGAGTTGGACACTCAACCAACTAGGCCACCCAGGTGTCCCTATATTTTTGTGAAAAAGATTTCTATAAATATGTCTACATGGTCTTTAGAACATATAAATCAAAAAGACAAAGAGGAAAGGAGGGAGGAAGGGAAGGAGGAAGGAAGGAAGGAAGGAAGGAAGGAAGGAAGGAAGGAAGGAAGGAAGGAAGGAGGGAAGGAAGTCAGCATTTAAGACCAGAGAATCAAACAAAACAGAAATCAAAATTATAATATCCATATACCACACACATTTTTCTCAACCCACCATTTTACTCACAGTATTGCTGCCTAAACCAACCAATCGCAGTTGTAAACTGGCAGCATCCTACTCCAGTGTATACCACAGATGTCACTCAGAACAATTCTGCAGGCACTCTCTCAGCTACTATATGGCCTTTCACAAAATGGAAGTATGAGTGAATTGACCTCTTTGGGGCAACTCTTGCTGAAGGGGGTTATCTAGTTATCTGATTAATAAATGCTCTTCTAATCTGTCTTTATGGTGGAGAGCTCTGAGGTATATTTTACAAGACTCTTTAGAAAGTTGTCAGCAGGATATAATCCATTTGTTCACGGTGGTGTTCAGGTCATTTCTTTGTATTAACTGTCCCACACTCCTTGTTTTGCTCTTTACAACTGTTTTCCTTTGTTTGAGATTACTTCCAAACTTAAAATCCTTGCATTCAAGATATTTTCTCAGGCTCTGCTTTCGGGGGAACCCAGATTAAGAGAACTGGTTATAAATCTGGCTCTAGAAAGGACACCTTCTGGGGGGACTTTAGAACTGGGTCCTCTGATTGATTGGTATCAGTGTCAATCATGACCCTATTCCTAAGGATAGGTGTGAAGATGTAATCCCTGATGTGTAATTGTTTCACAGCTATCATTTACCTGGTGGTGAATTTGATAAGGTATAGGTGGAAAGTGAAGCATTGGTTAAGTTGTCCGTGGTGGTACTTGAAGGAAATGGGGAAATAGTAATTAAAAATTCAGCAGATCAGCTACCCGATAATAGCTTCCAAGCTACAAAAAACCTGAATGTTCAGCCTCAGCAGGTGTCCTTTGCCAAAGTTAGGACTTTGGCTTCTATTCAAAGAATGGTATGCTGAGTCTTGGGACAGGAATATTTGGGTGAATAAACCTGAACCCTTGGATTATCTTGAACCCTCCTCTTCATGAGATGCGTGCTTTCCAAGGGGTCCTAAAATTTGTTCTTTTCTCATTTTATTATCATCTCCAGGGGAATAACTTGGGCTTGTCTCAACAAAGCCCAAGCTAGTAAGCGCTTTATCTGCTATGAGAAGACATCACTTATTTACCAAAGAGTTTTCAGATATGGAAACAGGTGATTACATGTTAACAGCAAATCTTGAATGTGTTGGACCAGCAAGGGAGATTTTAGGGCAGATAAGGGAGAATTTACTGACACGGGTATATACTCTTGGGATCTGAGACTGAACATTTAGTCAATAATACATGGAACTATTCCATATATGCTGCTGGGATAGCTTTGTGATGGACGCAGTGGGAGCCACAATGAATGATAGAGAATGTCAAAGATAAAAGAAGCCTCACAGATGTTGATGTGGGGAAGTTAGAATAGATTTAAAATGTGAGACCATGATACCCATCACCTATGTTCTCCAGAAGTGACACAAGGCTGCTTTGTGTTGTTAAAGCTGTAAGTAAAGCAGGTTATTGGGTAAGTTACATAACAACACCTTTGAAAAGTAATAACTGCCTTCTTTATGCCAGAGTTGGTAGTAGGGAAGGCTGTTGTGGAACTAGGCTCTCTATTGCTGCTGTGTATAATAGGATTTTAGATCAGCAGAGGCGCAGTGGTGGTAATCAACTGACCAAGGGAAGGTGAAGGCTGCAAGACTGGATAGACAACCAGGATGTTTTGACCTACAGGGATTTTTGGCAATGACTAATAGATTAATGATCTTAAGGATTAGATAGGTGGCAAACCAGCTTGGATATCATTGACATAATCAGAAAAGAGAGACAATGGAGAGCAAAATGTGGAGGTCAGCCACAGCAGGTAGAAATAATGATCCAGTAATCATTTCCAGATCTAAATAAATTGTCAGACCCCAAATGCTTTAATTGAAGGAACCAAAAGCTGTAGGGTACCAGGTCTGAATGGATTCGGATACGAGCAGAACCAAAACATCATGATGGTTAGAGTGAAAGTACATGACAGCCAGGTGATGACTGGTATCCTGACGCACATCTCTCTCTGACATTCCAGAATGTCCAGGTACTCATTATGTAATTATTTTTTCATTGTACAATTGGAATGTATAGATTATAGTGCAAGAACTCCATTACCTTTTTCTTACTTGTGAATTAAGAGCTATTGAGATGGGGAAGGCCAAGTGGAATTTCCTGAAATCCTTCTTTTCCTGCATCACACAAGCAAACTCATATGAGGATGAATTAAACAGGTTAATGTACCATCAAAAAAATTAAAGGATATGATGGTAGTATGCTCTAAAAACCCACATTTAGTTCTCGGTCTGGGCACTGAAAAACTAAAATCATGCCAGATGATTGTGGAATATCATAAACTTAAACAGACGGTACTTCAATTGCAGCTGGTATGTCACATATGGTATTGATACGCAAATAACACAGCCTCTGGCAATGGGTATGTGGTGACTGATCAAAGTTAGGAACTGCCATGAAGAGACATCAGTGAGAGAGTTAAAAAGTCAAGCCCCACAGGGATGATAGTTGCAATAATTCTAGCCAACAAAGTATTCATATTCAAAAACAAAAAGAACTGTGTATTAATAAAAAATGCAGCCAACCCATTTGAAAAATGGTCAACACTAATCAGGCAAGTTCTTCACAAAATAGGGTATCCAATTGGTAATAAATATAAACATGTGCTTAAAGTCATTAGTTATCAAGGAAATACAAATTAAAAGCACACAACGTGATACCTCGAAACACCCACCAACATCACCAGAAGTGAAAAAAGACAGACAGTAGTGTTGGAAGGATGTACATCAAAAGGAATGCTTGACATATATTAGGTATCAACTGGGGCACCACAGCTGAGAATGGCTGAGCAGTGTCAACTCAAGCTATACATTTGCAAATCTTATCACCTAATGATTTATCTCCTAGGTATATACATGAGAAAAAGATCACATATTTAACAAAATACATGCACAAGTTTCTTTTAAAAGCACTATAATGGCCTCAAATTGAAGATCCAAATGTGCATAAACAACTGGATGAATAAAATAATATTCATAAATGGAATCCTTTAAAGTAGAGGATAATTTACAACTACACAGAATAATATGGACTATCTCACAACGAATATTAAACAAAAGAAGACAGATACAAACAAGTGAGAAAAAGCAAAACCTGGAGTAGGTAATCACTGGAAAACCACTGATAATGTTCAATTTTGCCATAATGCTAGTTGTAAGCATGTGTCCACTCTGAAAAGTTACCAATGTGAAAGCTTCTGATTTGTTTACTTTTCTCTATTTTATACTTTAATTAAGTTTCCTAATGTGAAAAAGGCAACAGGACACATTCTCTGTCTTCCCCCAGAGTTGTGCTTACTTTTCTGCACTCTGTCACAATAAAGTCTGCGAGGGGGGTTACCACCATTTCCTCCTGCAGAACGTTACACTGGTCGCTATATTAATGTGGTCATGCTCATCGCAATCACACTAATCAGGAAATAGTATTCTGGGTACAAACACATGCATTCCAGAGGGTGGGAAGTAAGACCCACAAAGACTAAGGGATCTGCCACACCAAGAACAATTTTTAGGCTGTGATGGCATGAGTCATGCCTATACATCTCCTCTGACGTACAGGGCCATTTCTTGCACATTTGTGACACCTTACTTTAAGCTTGCTGGACCTCTTTGGATTCTGGAGGTGACATATGTTATATATAGAATATTATTCCAGTGAATTTATCAGGTGACTCAGTAGTTCCCTGGGCAAAAAGAGTGATCTCTAGCATTTCTCAGTTACAGTATAAGCTGTCTTTCCACTCATGCCACAGGACTGCATAGATTTGGCTCTGCTGGAGGTATCGGAGTAAAGTACCATGTGGTGATCCCGAGTAAGCTGAGAGAGAGTCACACAGCAGACTTCTCGGGAACTGAAGTCAGGTCTTGCATCCTCCAGCTGAAAAGTATTTAAAAACAGTTGTTGGTGTGGCACTGGTCCTATTAGGGCTGAACACTTGACCATGAAACAAGTGACTATGTGTGTGGGGGTCACTGAGACGTCATTGAGAAGATGTGACTACTAGTTGACCTAGGAGCTGGACTGGGGCATTTGGAGGCCCCCCTCATCACCTCCCTCATTCTTGGAATGTGTGTTCTCCTTGCCTTCCCCATTCCAAGAAGCTGCCCCAAGAATAAAGACTTGAGAGAGAGATGTGGTGTTCAGACTATCTGGAGAGTATACAGGATTAAACCCAGGTAAACTCTCTCTATAAATTCAAGATTCTGAGTGGAGATCTACTGGTCTTATAGCCAGTCACCCCAGACAAGCCTCTTATACAAGTCCCTTTGCTCACTAAATCTGTCACCTACCAAACTGGAGTGGTCTGCCTCTTTGGTCTCTCCCTTCCCACCATGTACGGAGACCAGTTTCATATTATACTTGGGAAGCTCCTGAGGAGTTGCTCACTAACTGTGCAATCAGAGCAGCCCATTCTGATCTAAGTATTCCAAGATCCATCAGGCAGTCTTCGGCAGCCACAGTAGCGATCCATTGTACATAGAAAGTAATGCACTGTAGATCTGGTCTGGGAAGGTTCAGAAGACAAAGATGTTGACTGAACAAGTGACTTAGATTCCTTTGTCACCTCCCTTAGTCATTTCAATGCTTTATTCTTAATTTATATATGTGGCCTTTTAGGGACTTTCCGTAATAACCCTTTAAAGGAGAATGGCCTTGTTCACAAATTAGGTTAACACGCTGCAAGACAGTGACCGTGTATTATTTTTATTCTGCTACCCAACAGACCTACCAAGGATGGCTCTGAGGGCCATATCTACACACTGAGCAGAGCAGTTAGCTGTGTGCTTGGTTATTTACCTTATATGGTAAATATACACGGATTCTTGAACAAAAGATTTGGATGTTCAGTTAGGGGCCTAGAAGAGGCAAGATTAGAAGACTGAAGCCAATGATACTTAGGAAAGGTGCAAAATACATAGACCTATGGCAGTGGGCACAAAGAGTGGTGATCTTTGTGTCTCGTTTTCATAAACACCAGACAATATTCGCCACTATGGAGAAAGTGTTGAAACAGATAAGAGTCTTCCAGTCAAGGTCAGCTACTCTCTCCTGTCAGCCAGAACAGTTTTTGCATAATGGACCTGCAAACACCACTATTCATATGCTAAGAGGGTATCTAATTTACCATAAGACATTCTTCATAATATTGCCTAAAACCAAGGGGCTCACTGGAAATTATGAGAGGTACAAAGTTCAATTCGAGACCATGGCATTCAGTGGTCTTACCAGAACACATTTCTTGGAAGTAGTCAGCTGAGTAGTTTATTGCATGTTCAATTAGGATGACAATCCCAGAAAATACCCTACATAAGGCAGTATATACACTATTCCATAATAGATGTATGGCTCTGTGTCCCCAGGAACTAGAATATGGGGCCCTGATCCAGGGATGAAAGTCTTATTGCTCCCTTCACCATCAATGCCCGAGATGCCCTCGCAGAATGTTTTTCCCCACACTCATAACTATACACTCTGCCGGGCTTAGGCACAACAGCTGGCCACCAACTTTTTGACTGTGTGATGGGCTGGACTGTTTATAGGATATTAATGTCTCTGAATGGTGCTGGGAGTGGAAGCATCATGCCCTTTTTTATATTCTCTCAGCCTAACTTTGAGTTCCGAGCTCTAGTCGTTAATCTGAGCTCTAGTCACAGGCACAGGCGTCAACTGAGAGCAGCTCATTGCACTTACATTGACTCTCTCTCACTTTCTGCCCCAGGCTTCTGTGACATCACTATTTGGCACATACGTTGGAAACTTAACAGTTCTTTTGATATAAGAACCAACCTGAATGTGAAAGGACATTAACACTTTGACCAGCGGATGTGAAACAGAGCCTACGTACTTTCTTAGGTGGCTTCAGTGGACAGGGCACAGAGGTGGTCAGCTTCATAATGTACCCCATGACTGACTTTCCCTTCACTTCCTTTTCTACCCCCAGCCTCAAATCCTGTTTCCTGGGATCAATTCCCAAAATAAGCTACCGGCTCTCCATAGTTCTCTCTGGTTTTGTTTTGAGAAAGAAACAAGAACAAGATACTGGCATTAGAACACACACATCTTGGTGATCCTGGGGGGCTTTGGACATGGAGATACAGGGACTTGAAGTATATGTCAAGAAGTTTCTTGGGTTGGAGCAAGTTTATTTGGGTGCAGTATAAGGAGCTAACTTCTTCATTTCAGACATTCTACTTTTCATTCCAAGAAGTAATTACCGAAATATTTCTTACATGTAAGTGAAAATCAGTTTCAACATGATGGTGTTGAGTTACCTAATTATATCTAGAATTGCTGAGTATGAATGTGTGAGATATTTGATAGAGATGTGCTTTTTCATAGCTTAAGCTACGTGATTGCATTTGCTCTCATTTTTGAGAAGTACAGCCTCAGTCTTTGCCCAACACTGTACACTTATCTGCAAACACACTAGATGTTAGCTTGTGGAAAATCTTCAGTAAATAATTTCATATAGTTTCTTTTTTGTGCTGGTATATGGTACAGCAAAACACTCAGAGCAGGTTGGACCTCAGATTCCTCAAAAGCAAGAAACTTGGCTCAGGACAATGGCTCAGCATCAGCAGGGAAAGTTATGAGGGTGTCCTCGGTGACTTACGTAGCTATACAACTAGAATTAGACAAGCAGAGAGGACACCTGCAGACTTCAGCTCTTTCTGAACGCTAGTCTGAGTTCAGGCTCACCTTCATTCTGTTTGCACGGTCCTTACATCATAGTTGACACGCCTACAGTTGCAGTTGTCAAATTTTACACAAGAAGCAGAAAAGAAAAAAAGGGGATTGTACAAAGTATTTTCAGTTTACATGGGCATATATATGTACCTTTTTTCTTTTACAATATTCATCTGCAAGTCGAGAGATATTTAGCTTTATTTAACTAGTTTAATTTTAGGCATTGATCTTCATAAATACTCATTTAGGAAGGAAAAAAAAATCCCACCTAGTGCTTCTGTTTGCAGCAAGAATGAAAAGACAAAATGAAGTAGACAATATGGTGGCTGAATGGGAAAGAGGAGCTAATTATTGCCCACTGCTGTACCTCATGGTGTGTGATGAGCCCTGAGTGTCCCCTGAATAGAAGGAATCTCTTTCTGTTACAGGGGAAGGATGAGTCACGGTCAGGCTAGAGCCTCTCTTTTCTTCTTATACAAAGGAAACAATGCAATTTGGAAGGCAGGGTGAAGGATGCCATGGTCTTAGAAACACAAATCATCATATAGCCCTGATGATAATGACATTCTTCATCCATCCCTTCCATTTGTTATTGACTAGAATAGTATATCATCTTTGGCTTCTTTTGTGTTATTGTAATACATCGTGTGTACAGTGATAATAGACTCATTTTAATTACTCCATTTCTAATAACAGAAAAATATTTCATACAGGTACTTCTTGCTTCCACTAGCAACATATACCAGAAAATAGGCAAAAGAAGAACTCATTGATTTACAGATTATGTTCCAGGTGTCTGTATGGTAATTGTTTAGAATGTGATGCATGTTGTCGGAGAAACATTGTAGATAACAGTGGTAAGGTCCAACCTGAATCAACCGAAAAGAAAAACAGCTACTTAACTCATGATGTTCCTGGACTGTCATATTAGTAGTATTTCTCAATTATACAGAAAAGGGAAGAGAACAATTTGATGGAGAGAAAACTTAATATTAGTTATGAACCTTCTGTATGCTAGATACTTTAGACAAAGTATTCCGTCTAATTACAAGAAGTGCTATTATTTCCCTATTTTATAAGTGTGGATGCTGAAACTAAGAGTTATTGATAACATATCCAAGGTCACTTAAAGCTTGTGAATAGCTAAGCTGGTATAATAAACCCAGTTTACTCTGATTTAGACAGTTTTATCTACTGGATCTTCTCAGGATGGCCAAGAATTGGATATTGCCTTAGTTCTATTACAGAATTACAACACCAGTTCATGGAAGGATACCCAAAAAGTACATGAGCACCCCCACCTGAGCTCAGCAACATATCTCTTTTTAAACTTCACAAAGCACCTGAAAGCAGACATAAGGACTCAGACCTGTCCTTGGGGATTTGGAAGGTACAGGAAAAAGGGCAGGTAAGAGGCAGAGAACAATTTAGACTTTTCCTCAGTGCCCCTAACAGAGCCCTGATAGGTTTTGTGTGGAAAATAAAGTCATAGAACCATATTTTTATGTCACTAAGACCAAATAGAGGATTTAGGTCAGTTTAGTTACAGTCCATATAGATGAAATTTCAACACTTTAATGAGACCCAAGAAAATCTATTTCTTTGGGTCACTATTTTATCAAAAGGTACCAGCTATTTAACAATCTTCATGTGAGAGAGACCTGGGTTTTTTCATTCATACCTATCTTCCTGGTTGAGAAGTGGGCTCCCCAAAAAGAGCAATTCCTAAGGTATATTTTAAACAGGAAAAACGCAGAGTAAATGTCTTACTCCCCTCCCCATTACCACTTCTTCCAGCTGTACAGCTGTGATTATCTATTGGGTGATCAAGGATTTAGCTACCTCGTTCTATTTTCCCATGAATGTTAGCCAAAAGGAAAAGGTTATTTAGTTACCATAGAGAAAATCTGTCCTTCCAAGCACAATCTCACAGTCTAGTATGTGTGACTGACATCAATGACACCAGGGAGGCTATGCTTATCTTTTGGCTCATGGGGGAGTGATGGGAATATATAACTCACTTTCATGGACTGGCAGATACTTAAAGAAAAAAAAAAAAGTCTAGATGTCAGTGCCTTCTCTGAAGAAAAAGATAGACAGCTCAATACTCCTTAATTTACTAAGTAATTTTTGCTATATTTGCTGAGGCCACAGGTTCTGGCAAATGAAGGAAACTACCCATTTTTAAAAGCATTATGGGATTATACATTTTCACAGTTATTTCTTGAAAAATAAAAGTTTCTTTTAGACAAAATCTAATACTAAAAATACTATAAAAATGCATTCTTTTCTCCAAAGTGAATTATAAGCACATCCCAACTTATCTGGATATACTGAAATTATTTTTTAAAATAAACATTATCAGCTATCTTCCTTTCAGCAAAATTCTTTCTTTTTATTAGTGGGATATCTAATCATCCCACTGACAAAAATGGCGATGTATTTTATACACCTCAATTTTGAAGTGGTCTTAATCTATAGAGGAGGAAATTAGCTGTTTATAATAGATGAGAAAATTCAGGCCATTATATTAATATGATACATATGCACATACCTCTCATATCACCAATATTTCTTATTTTGGATAAATATACATGCTTTGCAATAGCTTATCCGCATACATTCATAATTTGCGTGGTTTTAAATGAAAATTTCATAATTAATTTCATCTGAGCTGGTTATTTACTGAGAAAATTTAAATTCATTTTAGCTGTCATGAAAAAAAGAAAATTATGAAGTAGTCCAAAATTAAGAGAGGTGAAGAAAGACATGATTAATTTCTGTATGAGAACAGCATTTTTAACAAGAAGTCCCATAATTTTCTAGGCTAAATTATCTTTGTCTTTACAATCTATATTGAGGCAGGCATGAAAAAAAGACTACGCATTATTTAAATAACTTCAATTATTTAATTTCCCATTTGCATTTTAATATAAATTTGACTGCACCACCTGAGACTTTCCATAAGGCCAGAATTTAAATATTAAAGTAATTAAGGACCGAGCAAATTATGAAATTTCTCTCTCATTTATTTAATAATTGTGAACCCAGGTTATGTTGTGGTGGAAAGAAGGGAGGTATTCCTGTCTTAAGTGTCCTGAAGTTTGGGATGAGGTCTCAAATTTGAATGCAAGATAATAAACACTTTGTGTAATAACTCTCATGTTAAGGAAAAAAAAATTAGGTCTGATTCAATGCTCTATCCTTTCCTTAGTAGACAGAAATTCAGAAGTTAAAGATTTTTCTTAAATTAATTCTCAGGATAGTCCTTAATACATTTAAATTCCAACCTTTGATTTGTCTGACACTAGGTTGATTATCTATATCGATTCTCTTGCCAAACCTATGTTTGAATATAATATGTATGTAGTACATATGTATTCACTGGAATTAGGTGACAATCTTGTATTGTTCTGATAAAACAACTGATATTTTTCTATGTATGTCAATTCAGTTTTGCAGTTTTGTATCTCTTATAATAAATGAATGGTTTCCATTAAAAATTTTGCAACTTCCTCAAACTAGATATACATTTATCTTAGGTACAGGAAAAGCTAAAAAAAATATTGTAGAGTATGTATAGTTGGTCCCTTAATATAGTTGTAAAAGAAATGTATTTGTTTTATCTTTGAAGATAAAGTAGTTGTAGAGATGACACATTTGGGGAGACTTTTTTTTTCATTGTGAAAGTCATCTGATGAAAGTCACAGCTGTTTTATACCCCAACTGGCAGGGCAGCCACCCCATGAAGAGAAAGAGACATACTTATTCTAGTGCCACCTGAGCTCCGCATTTGCAAAAATAAGCAGCAAATATAGCTGATTCCTGATCCTATTTACTGGAAAGCCAAGAAGGATTGTAAGTGTGGATATATTTCCAATAGCATAATCAAAATATCGATATAAGGAAGAATTATCTTAGATCAATTGAATATAAGACAAACTGATTAAAAGTTAGGTTCTAGATTTGTCCAAATCAACAACCTTGAAGCCAAAAATTCGGGGATAAAAGTCATTATGTAGGGTTGTATATCTTAGCGCATGTTTCTCTACTAATGTGATTTTCTCATATGTTAGTTTTAGTATCATCAATTGTACTATCCTCTCCTAGGGTGGCAATCATGATCCAGGAGTTGTATTAGGTACTAGGCACTCAAAGATGAGCAAGCCATAGCTCTTTCTTAGAGTAAGTAAACCTAGAGAGTAAGCAGGACATCTATAGGTATATAACGTCATTTAAGGCCAGGTTTTCAGCCTCAACACTACTGGCACTTTGGGCCAGGAAATGCTTTGTGGTGAGGTCTGTTCTGTGCCTTGCAGGATGTTTAACAGCAACACTAGCATCTAACCATTAGATTCTCCTATCTATACCCCCCTCCCAATTATCTCAACCACAAATTTCTCCAGAAACTGGGAAATGTCCCCTAAGGACAAAAATCACCCCTACCTGAGAAGCATTGTTCGAGTTATTAAATGAAAAAATAGAAGTTTAAAAAATTAAAATTTAACTATAATTCTAAGTACTTAACCCTGGTGTATGATGGGAAGGGGAAGAAGTGGAGGGAAAGAGTAATCAGAGCAGTCTTCAAAGAGCATGTGGATTGAACAGCTTCCTAAACTATATCTAGGATAGTGCAGAAGACAGGATGAAGTGAGGCCATTAAAGGGAGGGAGATAACAGGTGTAAAATAGGAAGACTTGAATCAGCATGAAGATTGATTCATTACTGCACAGTTCCCAGGATTTTGAGGAAAAAGCTCAACATTTTACATCAGTGCTAAATCATAACAGACACTGAAGTCTTTCTAGGAAACTGGGCAAACAAAACCCCTTTGGTGGTGAGGGGAATGAGTAATAATTTTCATGGATAAGTCTTCTGTTCACACTTCTGGCTGAGAAATGCAAAGCTGGCTGTGGTATGAAGAACTGGGAAGAGACAGCCAATAGGTAACTTTAGGGCTTTACTGGGTGTAGGCAAGAGGACAGGAGGAGCTGAATTAAGACAGTATGAAAGAGAAGTGTCTGCGTTTCGGTATAATTGGAAAAAATAAATTGAAACTACTTTTTCATTATCAAATATAAGACATTGAAGACAAGTAAAGTTGAAAAATGACTGGATGAGTTTTTAATTGAGCCATGCAGGTATTTCCAATGCTCTGCCCATGATCCCTTGGGTCCCTTTACATTCTTTTTTTTTTTTTTTTAATTTAAATTCAGGGGGGCCTGGGTGGCTCAGTCTGTTAAGCATCTGCCTTCAACTCTCTGCTTAGCGGGGAGGCTGCTTCTCCCTCTCCCTAATGCTCTGCCTACTTGTGCTCTCTGTCAAATTAAATCTTAAATAAATTTAAATTCCATTTGCCAACGTGTAGTACATCATTAGTTTTTGGTATAATGTTAGATTCTTTAGTACACCGATTCCCAACAGTGAGTACTGAACCCCTCTGGCTATGGGAGCCTGCTTTTGGCACTTGCAGATAGCCAGATTGCCTTGAAATTGACATTTCTCTTGAGGCGGCCTTAACCAATGACTGACAGATCCAGGAGAATACGGACTCTAGTCCCCTTGCACCTGAGCAGAGCAACTCTGAGATGGGGTCTTCGAGGTCTCTAGAACTCCCTCAGGATTAAGCCACAGTTACTTCTCTATTGTACTTTACTTGGTATACCACCCTTTCCTAGTCCCCATCTTTTTCTGGTACTTTCTTTTTTTCCCTGAATAAATTATGTTAACATAAATCCTTATGTTAAGATCTAATTCTGACAGACCAAACCTTTTGCTTAGTTTAGGTACCTATGGGATATTGGAGATGACCAGTCATCATTTGTGTATCTGGAGATGGAGATCAGATCAGGTCTGGTTGAAATTTTAAGTTCTGTAGGTACTGGAAAAAATAATTATTTTTATCACGATTATTTTCTCCTATCACATATAACAGAATGCTTTCACATCCACTCAGGTTTTTCCAACATATAGATTCATCCCCTATCAAAGAAGAGATGAAAACAGGTTCTGCTAATGTATTAGCTTCCCCTATGTAAACAAGTGGGCTGTAAAATATTCTGTCGTATTTCCAGTACATATATTTTTCCATTATGACCTCTATCTCACCTGTCATTTGAGCTGGAGCTTTATCATTAACCCTGCCATTCATTCATTTGTTTGTTCCTTTATTCATGTGTTCATTATTAATAAATAGCTGTGATTGTTTGTAAAATGCCAGGCTTGTGTGATTGTGGGAAATAATCATGCATTAAAGACTTACTTTACTACATGTGATTATGATGTGTAATATCTGAGAAGCATATACTCACTCCTACCAATTAATAATAGATTAACAATTTGCCATATTCTGTCATGGAATATTAAGTGATTACACATAGTCATTTTTAAAGCAAAGCATGACTATAGATATTTTAGACAACATACAAGCAAAAAAATACAGAAAACCTAAAAAGATGGAAGCAACCAGTTAAAATCCTAGTGGTTTTGGGTAAATAAGCTGCAGGACAGAGACTTCAGTCTCTCATATGCTTTAGTCAGGACTTCATGGGAATGTGCACTTAGAGGCTATCAAAGTTCTACCTGATGAAACTTCAAGAGTTTGGTAAGAACTGTGATCCCCACCATAGGGTGTGCTCCCCCTGCTGAATCTTCAATATTGCCTGGAACCACAATTTTCACAATAAGCCTCCCATTAAGTGTTCATTTAATTGAATAATTGCATTAATCAAAATACTGTTTTGAGGCAAAGAAATACTTTATTCCCAAATTAGACCTGAATATTCAAATAGTCTTAGGAGACTAGCACACTACATATTCTTAGTAACATGTACCAGTTCACGGCACTGCTTTCCTCAAAGTTGAGTAAAGTACTATGGAAATAAATTGGAGGTGTGCCTTTTACCTATTTCAGACTTTGCACCAAAGTGGAGGGGGCAGTCCAGACTTTATATAATTCTCTGGATGAAGACAGTTTAAGGACTAGGAGTCAAAAATATTGATTTTAAGTAGCTCAGACACTCCCTGCTATACCTTTTGAGATTTTTTTTTAATTTAACTTTTATAGGTCTTATTTCAGCATTTGTAATAGGGAGAAACAACACTGAGGCTTTGTATAGAACCTCGGAGTTTTTAATTCCATTATCACATATGAAGTTTAGATACAGTATCCTGTCTACTTCTCTAGGTTGCAATGAGGAGAAAAAGTTCTGTGACCCGTAAAAAGGCTTCTTCAAGAGTGTGTGTGAGTGTGAGTGTGTGTGTGTGTGTGTGTGTTTCTATTTAAGAAATCTTAACACTAATAATATGTATGTCTTGACAGATAGCTGGGTAATTCCTCCAAGGATACAACATTGATTGTCGATGAATGGAAAACTGGAAGAAACTAGGAGTTACTAACAGAAAATGCAAAGGGCAGTGGTGAAATGGAACATACTTTTAAACAGTTCCATTCATATGTCTTGGTGTCTACAGATGTTCTGTTTTTAAATAAGTTGTAGCAACAGTGTAGAATGTGGATAACCACCAAACACTGATTTCCGGAACTTCCATTTCAGCTGACAAAAATCATTGAGCTGCTAAAGGCAAAGGAAGTATCTTTGTTGCTGATGTTGTATCAGCCTACATGTCTTGCTGTCCTAATCTATTTGACCAAAAAAGAACAAAGAATCCAGCAGGAGCAGACTGAGTCTGTCAAGATAAACGTGTGAATCGGACTGACAGGACATACACAACTCAGCCTTTGGCCATGCTACCTATTACATCACTGAAGCTAAACACACTCTGTGAACTGATCTGTTGAGTGGTGGTTTTTGTAAATCTGTTCTTTTCCATTCTTGCCTTTGAAATTACTTGCCCTTTTATTTTGAAATTTTAACATGTTTTAAATTTTACAGACAAATAGGACATTATAGAACAAGGATGGCATACATAAAAGTTACTTCTATCTTTGTATGCTATCAATATTTTCAAACACAAGTAATCCATTATTCAAAAGAGTAGCTCAGAAACACAATGCAACTCAATAGAATTAGAGCATGCATTCAAATAATGACAGTTTACATAGAGGGATTATCTCCTGGGTAGAAAGAAAATAGGTCTTTTTCAAAAACAAAACATAATTGAGAACTGACTTATAGGTCTCTCCTGATGTAAGGGGACAATATGCATCCACCATTAACATACTCATTTGTTGTGAGGGTGGCTGGAATTCCTGTCGGAATACCATATACAAAAAGATTGATCATCAAAAGGACATAAATTACACCATGTTGTAGACTATTTTTATCTTTTGTATTACTATTTTCTTCCATCTTTGTATTTAAACATTTTAGAAAAATCAAGTTACCATGATTCTGAAAAAATAAATGACAATCCACTGCATTGATTACACTGGTATTATTAATTGATAAGAAAATCTATCTGCTTGTTACCCGGGGAAGAGAACATATAATACATTGCATATAACACACAGGCATATAACAACAGGAATGGTTCAGGAGATTCATAGTAATTTTATTCTAAGCTCCACAGTTAGTTTACAAAAGCAGACATTTTGTAGAGAGTAAAATATACCATTGTTCAACTCAATACGTACTCAATATCTATCAACTTCTCTAAATGTTAATGTATTGCTAAGATTGCATTAGGATGAATATGAATTTGCATCACAAAACATTGATGTTTTGATAATTTAAATGAATTAAAAGTGATAAATTTTGTGCATCAGAAATTTGGCAAGGCAGCTACATTAGTCTACTTACCTAAATAAGAATGCTTAAAACAACCATTTCTATCACAGTATTACATACAGTGACTCCAGAATTTATCTCATCTCATGTGTATGAAGTTTTAAATACTTCGCTCACTTCCTTCATGTAGATTCTATTTGCTTGACCTGAAGTTTCTATTATTACAATCATTCTTTTGGTTGGAGTTTAAAGACACCACCATTTTCTCCAAAAGACTAAAATTAAAATGAATATGATTTACTGTATCAGGTAGAAAGGGTTTTTTTTTAAAAAACTTTACTTTCTAGTTACCCACATTTCCCTTCTCTCTTACAGCAAAATTTCTCAAAAAATTCTTGTTTATTTTAAATTATTTCCCTCTTGAACTATCTCCAATTAGTTTTGCCCACACCACCCAGCCAAACTACCTTTATCGAGGTAATAAATTAAGTCTTACCCGATCAGAAGCATTTGACTGCTACTTCCTCCTCAAAATACTTCCTTATATTTTGTTACACCAGCTTCATCTGGCTTTCTTCCTACCATCTTGCCTACTACTCATTCTCCTTTTCTATTCCCCTTCACTGCCCTAAAATCTGAATGTGGCAGTACATTATGAATAAGTCTTTGGACCACTTCTTTTTTTTTCTATGTTTTCACTTCTTAGATGTCCCGTCTAGATCTTTGGCATGAAATACTTCCTATGTTCTAGGAGACTCTCATATTTATAGGCAGACTTAGAACACTCCTCTGAACCCCAGATCTTTATATCCACAGCTTCAATACCTCCAACTATATGTATAATAAGCATTTAAATCCGAAATAGACATAAGGAACTCCACAACAGAAAATTCACTATTCTCACATGCACATGGGATATTCTCCAAGATATGACCACATGGTAGGCCACAAAACAAGTCTTAATAAATTAAAGAAAATTGAAATCAAAGTATTTTTTTTATCCAACCCAAAGTGCAATGAAACTAGAAATAGGACAAGGCAAACTGGGAAATCTGCAAATATATTGAAATTAAATGCCCTTTTAAATAACGATTGAGTAAATCACAAAGCTGTTTAAAAAATACCCTGAGAAATGAAAACACAACATATCAAATCTTATGAGATGTAATGAAAACACGTAAGATGAAAGTATATAGCTGCAGCTAAGATTAAGGTATATAGCTATAAATGTATACATTTAATATGAAAAAAATCTCAAAACAACTTTCATCTCTAGAAACTAGAAAAGGAGCAAATTAAACCCAAAGCTAGCAAAGAATAAAAATTGGAACCGAGATACACAAAATATGGAATAGAAAAAAAACAAAACAAAACACTGAGTTGTTCCCTTGAAAAAATAAAATTGATGAACACTTAGCTAGATTAAGAAAAAGAGAGATTAGAGATGAAAGACAGGAACTTACAACTGATCCTTAAGAAAAAAGATCATAAAAATATAATCAATAATTGCACCCCAACAAATTGAATAACCTAGAATGAATTCCTAGAAATACATAGCCTATTAAGACTGAATCATGAAGAGACAGTCATAATGAGGATACTGAATCAGTTATCAAAACGCCCTAACAAATAAAAGACCAGAAAATGATAGCTTCACTGGAAATCCTACCCAACACTCAAAGAATTAAAACCAATCCTCCTGAAACTCTAAAATACTGAAAAGGAAAAAACATTGCCAGGTTTATTCTATGAGGCCAGTATTACCCTGATACCAGAGTCCAAACAAAGACATTCCCAGAGAGTACAGACTAATATCCCTAATAAATATTGATGCAAAAATAAACTGAACTGAGCTACACACTAAAAGGATTATACATCATGACCAAGTACTATTTATTCCTGGCATGTAAGCATGGTTCAACATATTAAAATCAGTGTAATGCACCATATTAACAAAATGAACACAAAAACCACATATCAATTGACAGAAAAACTTTCATAATAAAAACAAACTAGAAATTAACAACATAAAAAGGCCACTTATGAAGTTTATAGCTAAAATCATGTTCACTGGTGAAATACTGAAAGCTTTTTTCCTAATATCGAGAATGGAAGGATGCTCACCCTGGCCACTTCTATCCAACACACTATAGAAATCCTAGCTAAAGCAATTAGGCAAGAAATAAAAGACAAACTAGAAACAAATAACCTTATCTTTTTTTGAAGACAAGATTTTACAGGTAGAAAACACTAAAAATTTCACATACATACACTAAAATGAATTCAATAAAGTCAGAGCATACAAAAATCACAAAAGTCAGTTGTTTATATACACTAACTTTGAACAATCTGAAAAAGAAAACAACTCTATTTATAATGGCATCAATAAGAATAAAACACGTAGGAATAAAACTCACCAAGAAGGTGAAAGACACATACTGAAAACTACAAAACATTTTCAAATAAAAGGAAAGACAGGAGTAAATGGAAAGGTATCTCATGTTCATGGATTGAAAGAATATTGTGAAGATGTCAAAAATAGTCAAAGCAATCTAGAGATTCAGAGCAAGCCCTACTCAAATTCAATGACTTTTTTTTTTTTTAAACAAAAGTCAAAAAGTTTATCCTGCATTTCATATGGAATCTCTAGGGACTTTGAAGAACCAAAATGGCTTTGGTTTCTCCATACATGGAGGGAAGTTTTAGAATATCACACAGACAGAAATAACAGGGGAGGAAGGAAGACAGAGACAGAAGGAGGGAAGGAATGATGCGGAAATTAGAAAAGACAGATATAAATAACAGATACTTTATAGTGTATATACATGCTAATACTGTACATAATATGTATGTATAATTGTTACAAATGGGTAAAAGACTACATGTGCAAAAATAGTTATTAAAGCCATACAAGAAGGAACGTATTTGAAATATTAGATTTTAAAATTACAGATTTAAAAATTTACTAGATGCCATTAAGTCCCAATGTACATTACAGAACATCAAGATATGATATGGCAGCATTATTAGACCTCACAGTGAATAATGTACCATGTTTAGGCACTGTACGTAACAGTCAAAGGAAAAGAATTAGATTTTCTACATACAGTCATATTCTGAGGTACTGGGGGCTAGGGCTTCAATATATGAATTGTGGAGGGGGGACACAATTCTGTACATGGATTAAGTAGCATTTTTAAGAATATTTAACAGCACAATACACTCAATAGTAATCTATTTACAGATACCTAATGTACACTGAAAATTTTAGAATTGAACAGTATCACAAAAATATATAATTTTGGAAAAATAATTCAATTTTAATATTTTAATTGAGATACATGGTCTTTTACTCAAATTTATGTAGCATTTGCTTTATGAAACCTCTGTATATCTTTTCTCCAAATACATATTTTTGTTTCAATATTATGTTTATCTGGGAATCATGTTTCTGCTTTGTTGATACCACAGTTATGCAAGTGTGAGACTAACCACAAACATTTTTGTACATAATTTGTTCATTTTATGAAACATCTACTGCATTTATATTTAACCAATATGTATTTTGCTGGTTTTATTTTTGCACAATTTGATTCAAAAATTCAAAAATTATAAAACAAAAAACGATACGCTTCAATGATTTGAAACCTTGAATGGTCAGATTTTAACTGTAAATTTTCTAATTATTATGGTGTGCTATATTCAAGTTTTAATCCTAAATTGTAGAATATCTTTAAAAAAAACCTTCTCTTTTAGTCAGATTATTTTCCTGTTTTAAATAGCATTCATCCTGATATTAATTCAAAGAGTGATTACCAGTTAATATTGTATATTTATATTGAAATTAGCATAGATATACAGAAGTGTTTTTAAACAGGTATTATTTATTGTACTTTTTTTCCCAAAATTGTCACTAATTGCATTTTTTCCCCAAAATTAAGACATTAATGTAACTACAATGCAAATAAAAAACGTAGGATTATAGCACCCAGGAAGTCCCTTCTGAGTCATTACCCAGTGGCAAAGATACTTTTCTGGTGTCTACCATCAGATATTGCTTAAGCCTAGTCTTGAACTTAATTTATAAACAATCACATAGTTTTTATCTCCTGTTACTGGATTTTTAAAAATTACCTGTGTTAGAATTATATTTAGAATATATAATTATATACTGTAGAATTATATAATTATATATTATATACTATAGAATATATATATATATATATATGAAAGCAGTTCATTACTTTTTCATTCAGTACTATATCCCATATAATCAGTAAGTATCAACAAATGTGGTTTAAGTGATTTCCAGAATTAGCTTGCTATTAGTGTTCCTTTGACCATTCTTCTACGTCTTTAGGGAACACACACATATATTTCTTTGGGGCATATAATCAGGCTTTACTAGCCATAAGGCATGCATAAGGTCAAATTTAATAAATGCTGCCAGTTTGCCCAGGCACTCATTCCAGTTTATGTTCTTATGGGGAATCTATAAGAATTTCATTGCTCCCTATCTTTTACCAACCATTGGGATTATCATTTTTTAATTGTATTCTATTTTTCTTTGCAGTCAAGTCATTTGGTGAGTGTTTAGTGTTATAGGACTGTGGTTTTAGTTCGCATTTCCCTGATGAATAAGGAGATTGGGTGTCTTTATATCTGTATTGCCAATTTGGATACTGTGTTTTGAGAAGTACCTGTTCAAGACTTACGCCAATAAGATAATCTAGTGTTAGGTCTTTCTTATTTTGTAGGTAATTTTTTAAAAAATAATTCTGGATATAATTTTGAAATGGAAATCATTTCGATAGTATATGAGTTAGGAGAAAAAAATGACTCAAAAATACTATGGACTATGAGAAACAAACTGAGGGCTACAGAGGGGAGGGGGGTGGGGGAATGGGATAGGCCGGTGATGGGTAGTAAGGAGGGCACGTATTGCATGGTGCACTGGGTGTTATACACAACTAATGAACCATCGAGCCTTACATCGGAAACCAGGGATGTACTGTATGGTGACTAACATAATATAATAAAAAATCATTATAAAAATAAAAATAAAAATAAAATAAAAAAAAATAAATTTCTGACTTGAATGACAGAGTAAATAGTGGTGCTATTAACAGTTTCTAAGAATTAAAGTGTCTATATCTGGGTGGAACTCTGTGAAGGTGAGCTCTCAGAATTGCATAATGGCTTTATAAAAGTCAAAATAAGACAAAAGTAAATATAAAAATATGTAAATAAGTTATCAGGAAAATTAAAGTACAAATACTTAATATGCTTAATGACCATATTAGGAAATTTCATGGCCCAGTTGGGAACATAATGGGATATATTTTATGTTGTTCAAATTCCCCTTGAGCCATCTTTTTGGAACACATAGAAGGATAGCAGAAAAGACAAACCTAGACTGCACAGTTTTCAACTGCAGCCAAGAAATTATTTAAATAAAATTAACCATTTCAAATTTAGTTTAGATAGTTCATAAATAATATGAATAATTCCATTTAGGGATTTTAAATTTTTAGTAAGAATAAATTTTCAGGCTAAAGAAAATTATTTTGCATCAAAACTTGCAATGATACACACACACCTAGATATATTTGTGTAAAATTATTTCCCTATTGCAGTATTTTTTTAAAAATAGCATAAATAGAATGAAATTTGTTAAAAAGGTGGAAAAATACATTTGAGAAAGGAAAGATTCCTCTACATTATAGGATCATCTGGAATTCTGAGTGTGAATGGATTAAAATACATATCATTTAGTGATTTACTTAATTATGAAAAAATAACATACTTTCTAAGATTTTAATCTTTTTAAATTTACTGAAGTTTTGTTTATGGTCTGGCATATGTTCTCTCCTGGAGTCTGTTCTCTGTGCAGTTTGAGAAAACTGTATGAGGTTGTTGTTGCAGATTACTCTGTGGATGTTTATTTAGTTTATGGTATTGTTCAAGTCTTCTATTACCATGTTGATCTGCCTAGCTTGTCTATCCATTATTTAAAGTGAGATATTAAAGTCTCCAGGTGGTAATACTAAATTGTCTTTTTCTCCCACAATTTTTGTCAGTTTTGCTATATGTATTTGGGAACTTTGTTAGATATATATATATATCTTAAAGATTTTATTTATTTGAGAGAGAGAAAGAGAGCACGCGCACGCACTAGAGAGAGCGAGCAAGCACGAGTAAGGGACAGAGGGAGAGGGAGGAGTAGACTCCCTGCTGAGCAGGGAGTTTGATATGGGGCTGGATGCCAGGACCCTGGATTCACAACCTGAGCCAAAGGCAGACGCTTAACAGACTGAGCCACCCAGGCATCCTGGTACATATGCTTAAATTGTTATGTATTCCTGATAGGTTGACATTTTTATCATTATAAAATACACCTTTAAAGAAAATGTGACTATATATGCACAAAGAAGTATTATTCAGCCATACAAAATAAAGAAATCTTGCCATTTACAGTAGCATGCAAACTTGAGGGCATTATGCTAAATGAAATAAGTCAGACTGAACAAGACAAATATTGTTAAGATATCACTTATATATAGAATCTAAATAAACAAAACACCCCAAATTCATTGGTACAGAAAACAGACTAGAAATGGCCAAAGAAGGGTAAAATAGGTTAAAGGTATGAAAGAGTTATAAAATAAACAGGTCATGGGGATATAATGTATAGCATAGAGACAATAGTTAATACTGATGGAGGTGAATTAGACCTATTGTGATAATTTTGCAATATACATAAATATTGAATCATTATGTTGTATACCTAAGACATTATGTCACATATATATATACATATATATATATATACACATATATATATCCGCCTCTAGTAATTTTTACATTATAGTCTATTTT
The DNA here is from genome assembly GCF_024610735.1 of Ursus americanus. Taxonomy (NCBI): domain Eukaryota; kingdom Metazoa; phylum Chordata; class Mammalia; order Carnivora; family Ursidae; genus Ursus; species Ursus americanus. Next base: position 10,673,574 of record NC_142145.1, on the reverse strand, counting down.
GTCTGACATTATTACAGCCATTCCAATTTTCTTATAGTTGCTGTTTGCATGATGTGTCTTTTTACTTAGTTTTACTTTCAGGCTATTTGTATCTGAATATATAGCATGTCTCCTGTAAATAGTATATAGTTATTTTATACCTTATTCCAGCCTCTGCTTTTAATCAGTGTTTATGCCATTTGCATATAATGTCACTGTGATAAGGTAGGACTTAATCTGTCATTTTGTTATTTGTTTTCAATATGTCTTATGTAGGTCTTTTTTCTCTATTATTGCTTTATGGCCTCTCAATTATGTTAGTTATTTCCTAGTGTATTATAATTTCTAGTACTTTATTATTATAATTTCTTAGTACTTTAAGTATATAGTACTTATTCTTTTGAGTTATTTTAGTGAAAATAACTTATAATTTCTTAGTACTTATAATGTCTTAGTACTTCATTATTATAAGTACTTAGTACTTATTCTTCTGAGTTACCTTAGTGAAAATAACTTATAAAGTACCTATTCTTGGGGTGCCTGGGTGGCTCAGTTGGTTAAGCAATTGTCTTCAGCTCAGGTCATGATCCCAGGGTCCTGGGATCTAGCCCTACAGGGGGCTCCCTGCTCAGTGGGGAGTCTGCTTCTCCCTCTGCCTGTCACTCCCCCTGCTTGTGCTCTGTCTCTCTCTCAAAATCTTAAGAAGAAAAAAAAAAGTACTTATTCTTAGAATTTTCTAAAAATTTTGCTAGCTTTGTATCCCCTCTCCTTTGTGTTCCCATTGTCATTCAGTTATAAACCCATCAAAACTGTTTTATAATTATTGCTTTATACATCTGTTCAAAGAGGAAAAATGTTACCAAAAATACATTTAAACTTTCCTTTTGTTTACATAAATAAAATGTTTACTGGTCCATTACTGGTGCTCATTTGTGTGTGTGTGTGGTATTGGGTTACTCCCTAGTGTCTTTTCATTCTAGCCTGAAGGACTGGGATATTTTTTGTAGGGCGGGTCTACTACTGACAAACTCTTACAGTTTTTGTTTATTTGGAATTGTCTAAATTTCTCCGTCACTTTTGAAGCAAAGTGATGCTGGTATAAAATAATGGGTGGACGGTATTTTTCTTTTAACACTTTAAATATATCATCCCTTGACCTTTTGGCTTACGTGTTTTCTGAAGAGAATTCAATAATCTTTTTGGAGTTTTTTGTTTGTTTTTGAAAGAGAGGAGTCATTTCTCACTTCTTTGAAGTTACTCCCCTTGTGACTTTAAAATTTGACTGTGATGTGGCTAGGTGTGGAGTTCTTTGAGCTTCTTAGATTCCTGAAGTTTTTCCATCACTCTTGGAGAATTTTTGGCTAGCTCTTTTTTTTTTTTTTCCTGGGGCTCTAATAATGCATATGTTTAATTCTTGATGGTATCCCACAGGCCTGAGGTTCTGTCTACTTCATTTTTTCTTCTGTTTCTCAGACTGAATGATCTCAATTCACTTATCAGGTTTGCTGATTTTTTTTTTTCTACAACTCAAATCTGCCATTGGGAGCCTCTAGTGAATTTTTTATTTCAGTTTACATTTTAAGTCTAGAATTTCTGCAATTAGTTTTTAAAAATACATTCTCTTTATTAATGACATTTCCCTGGCAAGACATGGTTCTCAGACTTTGTGTTGATTATTTAGACATAGTTTTAATTCTTTGAAGATATTTATAATAGCTGATTTGATGTCTTTAGGCAACATCTGGGCTCCCTCAGGGACCATTTTTGTTGACCTTTTTTTTTCTGTATACAGGTTATACTTTCCTGTTTCTGTGTATGTCTAATATATTTTTAATGAAAATTAGACCTTTTATATAACAAGTGGCAATCCTAGAAATCATATTTTCTCCCCCTATTTCAAGGCTTGTTTTTATTGGTGTTTCTTATTTGTTGTTGCTACTACTTATTCAATCAGTGACTTATTTGGATTATATCTATAAAAATTCTATTTCCTGCAGTGTTACTGATTTTCTTCTCAGATTAGCGGTCAGTTTAATTATTGATCCATGATATCATTAAATGCCTTGAACTAATGTTCTTCCACTCTTCGCTGAGAGGCCCTGTTTGTATTGAACTGTGTTTTCAAGAGTCAGCAATTTACAACACTGCCTTAGTCTTCGTTCCTATTTGAACAGGGCCCAATTGTTAGCCACAGAAGACATGCAGAGCCCACTTACAATTTTCTTGGATATGTGAATAACCTTCACAAGTGCTTTACCTTCTAGGTCAAGGAATGTGTGACTATGTCAGTGTCTTTCAAAAATTCCTATGTACATATTGTTCACAATATCCTCCTTTTAAAACTTTGGACAAGTTTTTTTTTTTTTTTTTCCAACTGGCTGCCTTAGGCAGCCATGAAGTTACATCACCAGCTAGACCCCAAGAGCTGACTTTTACTGCCCACCTGCTTGTACTTACTGAGCTCTTCCCCCACATCTTTCCTCAAGCTCTTCTTTCCAGCTTATCTCTTAACTCAGGCAAATGGAAAACAAACTTGCCGTTCCAGAGATAGCAAGCACCGTAACGGTCCTCCAGCTGGCCCAGACCAGTTTGAGCTTAGCCCAACTCCCACCTGTGCAGATGGACCATGGAGTGACCTCTAGAATGAGGACAACTACCTTTACCTCATTGTAATACTAAAATCTCCAACCAAGGAGGAGCACAGGCCTCATCAACGTAACATACAACATGCGTACAGACACGTTTCTTCAAGGTGCGTGCTTGAGCAAAGACAGTTTTCCTTTTGTGACAACTCAATCTGGTGTGGTTTCTGACTCACCAAGGAGTAAATGTGCTTTGGTTTGGTTACAATTACGTAATTACTGCTGATTATTTTCAAGAAATGCTCTGAAGAATGGGTTTTACCACATAGTGAGCTCTAAGCCAGTAAATAACAACTGCAATGAAGATTTCACAGGGAGTTACAAGACAGGTCAAATAGGGACAATCCATGGGTATGGACTTGTGGAGGGGTCCAAAGGCAGGTCTGCCCCCTTCCATGGCTGTCAGGATGCTGTGCTTGCAGCTCGCATGACTATCAGCTAATGGTTTTCAAGGTTCTCGTGGAGCTCAGTTAGGTGGAGTAGGGCCATGTAACTTGTTCAAAGACCACACAAACCGGCTGTTTTTCCTAAGGTTCCAGTTTTTCTTGAATAAACACTCTTCCAATTGGTTAATTTCCAAATCTCTGAATATGTTAATTTTGACAATTTTATCAGGTTTTTTTTTTAAGAGATTTATTTTTATTTTAGAGAGAGAGGAAACAAGCAGGCAGAGGGGAAAAGGGTGAGGGAGAAATTACAATCAGACTCCCTGTTGAGCAGTGTGCCCAACTTGGGGCTTGCTCTCAGGACCCTGAGATCATGACCGGAGCGATTATCAAGAGCCAACTGCTAAAGAAAACATATAATAAAGCAAAAAAAAAAAAATGTGTAAGACAGATATATATACATGCCTAGCACTAAATATTATAATGCCCATTTATTTTATTTTTTTTTAGATTTTATTTTTATTTATTTGACAGAGATAGAGACAGCCAGCGAGAGAGGGAACACAAGCAGGGGGAGTGGGAGAGGAAGAAGCAGGCTCACAGCGGAGGAGCCCGATGTGGGGCTCCATCCCACAGGCGCCCCCTATAATGCCCATTTATATTCAAACATTTAACATAAAAATCTTATAGTGTTACAACTAAAGAGATCAAAGAACATTATTATTTCCTCCGTGAGAAGGTTGTTCCCCAGTTCATGAGTGGAATATCTTACAGCAAATAGGTTACTGAAATATCAAATTGATCACTTAAAGTAATTATGAAGCATCATTATTCAGGTAACAAGCTGCATATTTAACATTACTTTGAAAAATACTACTGTCTTCATGATTAATGACAACAGATTTGTTATTTTTGAAAACTGACAATCGGTACAGAGGTCAGAGAGAATAAACATTTTGTTTTAGGACCAATTGAGTCTTAAAGACCATAGAAAATAACTATATCAAGCCTTATTTGGTTTGCCCACTTGAAATTTGGATACACACACACACACACACACACACACACACATACCTAAGTAAATATATATACACATCTAATATACACACACACATCACAAGGTTAGTAATCTGTATGCAAAAAACATACTAAATATTGTCCATTTAAGAGTTGTATACTACTGTGTAGGAATAGGTACCATTTTGTTACCTAGAGTCTTTTACCCCAGTTCACATGCTTTCATAGGAGGAGGAGGAGGAGGAGAAGGAGGAGGTGGCGGAGGAGGGGGAGGAGGGGAAGGAGGAGGAGGAGGAGGAGGAGGAGGAGGAGAACAACTTAAGAAAATTTCAAAGAATGGAAATAAAAACAAAAGAAACAAGAAATTTTATCAGAGGGAATTGGAAAATGTCCCAAGCTATGCTAGAGAAGTTATAAAACAATACTATGGACAAACTATGTTCTTTTATATAATCAGCATTTATGTAGACATATGACATTACTAATTTCATATATTATACGATATGTCCTTATACAATTTTCAGTCATTTGTCATTAGAGTTGTTTCTCTAAATTTATATGATGTCTTTCTTTCTGGTCTTCTCCAGCCATGCCCTTACTAAAAGCTAGATAAGAGCTCCCAGATTGAAAACTAAGCAAATCCAGATTTAATTACTGTTGTGGAAGGGTTTGCTACTGCTGTAAACACTACCTGGTAAGTTTTAAATTGTACTGTAGTGGGCTGCGTTGGTTTAGTTTCCCTTGTCTATTTTTCTTGTGTTTATTTTGTATGACCTCAAGAACATGCTTTACCTTTAGCTGTCTAGCTACCTAAATCCAGAATACAGTTATGACAGTCCTCATAGGCAATAATTCTCAAATTGTGTTCTGAAGATCCCACTAAAATATCTTATGGACCATCACACCATTGGTGATTATCACTGTGGGTAATGATCTGCAGCCCTACCTCTGCGTCAATCAGAGCATCTTTTATCTCTTTGTGTATTTGGTTCTAACTCAGATGTCACTTGAAAAATGAAGAGAAAAAAAGCAGAGAGAAGAAAGCAAGAGAAACAACTAGTTGGCCAATTTCATAGAAACAAACAACTTTGAATAAAAAAAACCACATATACATTCAACACTAATTTATTTGCCTCAGTAATGCCTTATTTTCCTTTCCGAAGCTCTGAAACTTTTTCTATTTCTCTTAAATAAATATATGGTGCCCAAGGAAAAACCTTTAGGAAAAACACCCTACAGAAAACAACAAACCCCTTTGTTTACAGTCTTTCCTGTTTTCACATTTCAGATTTTTGTCTCAGCCCCAAAGCAAAAACATGGAAAAAAATCCATGCTTTTAAATGTTTCCAGCTTAGATTCATACCAAAAGTCTTTAATGAGTTCTTGGCGCTACATAAAAATTTTGGAATCAATTCATGGTGGCCTTGTATAATTTAATTTTGTGCAACAAATTTGTCCAGCAAGGATAACAAGAAAAACTTTAATGCCATTTATTGCAATGTGAACTCATTTCTATACACCCTGTACCTAGTTCTTTCATCAGAGCTGGCTTGGCAATGCATCATACAAGTAGTGGAGATAAATCTTAGTATAGTCAGTGTATGTGTATATGTGTGTGTGTGTGTGTGTGTGTGTGTGTGTGTGTGTGTGTGTGTGTGTGTGTATACACACACACACACACATATACATATATAATTGAACTTCCATTTGTCTATCTGAACTGTCGTTCTCTGTTTCCATTTACTTGGGAGTTTTCCAAAGCTGACTTTGTTCTCTGGCTTTTTGTATTGGCTTCTGCCCCCCCCCCCCCCCGCTTGTTTAGTGACTTATTCAGATTTTATTATCTGCATTACAAAATTCAGTCACCCTATTCAATTCATGATCTTTCCACATATTTTGATCTTCATATCCAACAAAGTAGATACTGGTTCAACAAAATAAATACTGATCATGTCTGCCTTATGAGATGCTCTGCAGCAGAATTAGTTTGTGTTTCAAGTAAGGAAATGGGTGATGGAAGGGCCATGCCCTATAAACAACAATAGTAAACCCAAAGTACAGCACCTCACATATAGCTTCCAGAGCTGGGACTTATCTACTGTCAAGCAATTAATGACTTAACTTCAAGATCTGTATTGGTTATGGTTACTATTTCTAATGGAAATGAAACTCACAAGGCTCCCACTAATTTGCACTTTTTAACTATTGAAAGATGCATATATATCCACAATTCAAGTCATAGAAATCACTTAAGAGATGGCAAGTACTATTACAGAGGAAATACAGTGATGAGTTTCCCTATTCTAATAACCAGAAAAATTATGGAATTTCTTTCTGGGTTCCCGGACTTTCTATAGAGTTGAGAGATCTGTCATTTAATAGTGGGTCAAATTTGGAAAACACTGGCTGTCAAGAAGCAATGGCATTAGCAAAGTATGTATTTGCATTTTCATTTCCAGTGAAAAAAATTAATATAATGAGGTTTAAAAACAATCTTGATTTAGGGGGAAAGAAAAGAAGAAGAAATGTTGAGTGATAAACTCCTGGGATTTCCAGTGCTGTTAAAGTTACCAGGATTCTCTCAACTCATTTTTTTTTTCTGTCAGAAGTTTACTTGCATGGAAAAAACAAAACAAAACAAAACAAAAAGTATACCTGTTTGTATTCCCTGCTTCTATGAAACAAAACCCCTCCCCCTCCCAGAACCCTACCTTTCAAAACAGAAGTATGTGGAAAAGCACACGGGAAATAGTTTATATCCAGGTGATTTAAATTACATACTGACTCTTTGAACATGGAATTAAATTCTAGTATTTGTATGATAAACCATCTGTATACCATATAGGAGCTCATTTTTAAAAAAAGAATTAAGAACTGTCTGTACAGTAACCATGGTTGGTTTGGTAAGATCGATATTCCATGCAGAAACCATTTAATTTGCTTGCCCAAGCCATAATACACATTTTTTCATGAGGCCGGAATTTTTGTTCCTAATTACGCTGTTGTATCTGAGAAACCTTTGATCTTTGGGTGATAGCATAAAATAGAACGAATATCATAATTTTCTATGAAAGTATTTAAGAGCAAAGATGCAAGTAAAGCTTGACCAATTGAATTTCAGAAAAACAAACACTTGAAAGTTGACTAAAGACCCGTATAATTATCAATACCTGAAGGAAAGTACTAGTGGAATGAGGATTTACAGGGTCAAGAAGAGAGTAACCAGAACTTCAAAGAATATTACAGATTGGTTGAAAGGCTCTAGAAGAAACTAAAATACAAAAATACATGGTACAGGCTAAAATTTCCCCAACAATTACTTTTCTCCAACCTTGGAATTTTCACAAAAAAGTCAGAGTAGAGCAACATTGGCAGAATGAAGAAATCTTTAATCTCCCACGTTAACATGGTTCTTGGTTTCTGCCTAAATAAACAAAGTGCAGTAGACTGATTCAATGGCATATTCTTCAGCTATAAAAAGAACGAAGTACAAGCTATAATACAGACAAGACTTAGACATATTACTCTGCATTAAAGAGTTCAGTCAAAACACCACATACTAAGTTATTTCACTTAAAAGAATTTTTTTCAAAGGAAATCTATGAAGAGTCTATAGAAGGAAAATACGTAAGTGATTGCTAAGGACTAGGTGTATGTGACACAGGGGAATGATACCAAACATATGGAGCTTCTTTTTAAGGTAATGGGTATCTCTAAAATTGACTGTGGTGATGGTGTACATATTTGTGAATATACTAATAACCACCAAATTTTACACCTAAATGGGTGAATTGTAGGATATGTGATTTATAGCTCAAAGATTTATTTATTTATTTATTTATTTATTTATTTGAGAGAGAGAGTGAGAGTACAAACTTGGGGGGGGGGCGCAGAGGGAGAGAATCTTCAAGCAGACTCCTGGTTGAGCATGGAACACAATATGGGGCTCGATCCCATGACCTGAGCCAAAACCAAGAATCAGATGCTTAACCAACTAAGCCACCCAGATGTCACTAATATGTGAATTATATCTCAAAGCTATTAAAACTAGTATCTCCTATTATTTTAAAAAGATTATCCAGAATATAGGACCAAATTTCAACATATGTGGAAACTAGGAAATAGTGATGGAAAAATCAAGAAGGAAAAAAAAGGAAGGAAAAAAAGGTCAATAAAGAGTACTGATTATAAAAATACTAACATTTGCAAAAAAAAAAGTAACTTTAAAATAACTGTTATGAATACATTCAACATAGTACTGATAGTCATAACTGCAGTAATCAGAAAAGAAAAAAAAAGCCATCCAAATTGGTAAAGAAGATTTTTATTAACTGCAGATGACATAACACTACATGTACAAAACTAATAATTCCACCAAAAAAACTGCTAAAACTGATATTTTTAGAAAGGTGCGGGATACAAAATTAATATACAGAAATCGATTGTGCTTTTATACACTAATGAATTAACAGTAAGATAAATTAGGAAAACAGTCTTGTTTAAAATTGTACCAAAAAGAATAAAACACCTAGGGAAAAAATTAACCAGGGAGGTGAAAGACCTATACACCCAAATCTATAAAACTGATGAAAGAAATCAAAGATGACACAAACAGAAAGATATCCCATGTTCATGGATTGGGAGAAACAATATTGTTAAAATGTCCATGCTACCCAAAGCAATTTATAGACTTAATGCAATCCCTATCAAAATATAACCACCACCACCCCATTTTTTTTTTTTTTTGTTTTACAGAAGTAGAATGAATAATCCTAAAATTAGTATGGAACTACAAAAGATCCTGAAAAGCAAAAGCAATCTTAAGAATGACAAAACAAAACTGGAGGTATCAGAACCCCAGATTTCAAAATATACTACAAAGCTGTAATAATCAAAACAGTATGTTACGAGCACAAATATAGAAACATATGTCAGTGGAACAGAATAGACAGCCCCGAAATAAAGTGATGCCTTTATAGGTAATTAATCTATGACAAAGGAGGCAAGAGTATACAATGAGGAAAAGATAGTCTTTTCAACAAATAGTGCCAGAACACAAGGCAGTTACATACAAAAGAATGAAATGGAGACTTTTCCCCCCCCCACCATACACAAAAATAAACTCAAATGGATTAAAGACTTTAATGTTAGACCTGAAACCATAAAACTCCTAAAGGAAAACATAGGCAGTAATTTCTCTGACATCGGCTATAGAAACATTTTTCTAGATATATCTCCTCAAACAAGGGAAACAAAAGCAAAAATAAACTATTGGGGTCACACCAAAATAAAAACCTTTTGGATGGCAAAGGAAACCATCAACAAAACAAAATGCAACCTACTGAATGGAAGAAGATATTTGCAAAGATGTATCTGATAAGGGGTTAATACTCAAAATAAAGAACTTATACAACTGAATACACAAAAAACAAAATCCAATCTAAAAAATGGGCAGAGGACCTGAATAGACATTTTTCCAAAGACATACAAATGACCAGATACATGAAAAGATGCTCACATCATTCATCATCAAGGAAATGATAATCCAACCACAATGAAATATCACCCTACACCTGTCAGAATGGATAGAATAAAAAGAAATAGCAAGTGTTGGCAAATTGTGGAGAAAAAGGAACCCTCATTCACTGCTGGTGAAAATGAAAATTGGTACAGTCACTGTGGAAAACAATATGGAGAGTCCTTTAAAAATTAAAAATAGAATTACCATATGATCCAGTAATTACATTACAGGATATTTACTCAAAGAAAATAAAAACACTAATTTGAAAAGATATATCCATTTCTATGTTTATTACAGCCTTATTTACATTAGCCAAG